>NC_051222.1:22810193-22870193 GCF_015220715.1 Pygocentrus nattereri
ATGGAGGGGGTGGGTTTGGGGCGGGGGTGAGGTGGGGTGGTGGTGGGGGGGGTGTTACGGGGGTTACTAACTTCCATTTTCCGTTCGTGCACTTATTTATGAGCAATTTTCACCTCGTCAGTGTGACACAGTGTGAGTGGAGAACAGAGGAATATAAAGTGGGGGATTTGGCTAGCAATGGGCCCACCAGCCAAACTGAATACCACACTGAACTGAACCACACCACACACAGACTCTGCTCAAACAGCCTCTCCTGCACACTTAAAGGGCTTGTATCCCACCCCGATCTGTGTTTGATTGTTTTCTCTTTGAAGTCCATTAGTGTTATTTGTGTGGCTTTATGATCTAAAAACATTTTCCAAACTCTTCTGTCCTTTAGAATTAAACAGTCTGCTTTTAGTCACTGTTAGAAGGACACCTCCTTTCTCTAAAATGGTAACTGTACAGGAGAATACAACATACATTACTGCTGTAAGTTAACATAACCACACTTTTCAAACAATTTTGGACCATTTCTTTTGGTTCATTCATCACGAAAACACGGACATCTGCAGGTGTGTTCTTATTGTCACTTTAAGACTGATATATATAAATAATCTCATCTAATTGGTTGTTTTATATTCCATCTCATTCAAAAAACAGGCAGGTATGAAACACTCCCTATAACCTCAACACATGGGTGAGGCTGAACTGCTGTGAGCCAAATAAGAGGATATGTGTACAACCCCAATTCCAATGAAGCTGGGACGTTGGGTAAAACATAAATAAAAACAGAATATGATGATTTGCAAATCCTTTTCAACCTATATAATAGTTTAAGAACAATGTTTCTCAACATGCAATTGCAAGGAATTTAGGGTTTTCATCATCTACAGTCCATAATATCATCAAAAGATTCAGAGAATCTGGAGAAATCTCTGCAAGTAAGCAGCAAGACAGAAAACCAGCATTGAATGCCCGTGACCTTCGATCCCTCAGGCAGCACTGCATTAAAAACCGACATCATTCTGTAACGGATATTCCCACATGGGCTCAGGAACACTTCAGAAAACCACTGTCAGTGAACACAGTTCATCGCTCCGTCTACAAGTGCAAGATAAAACTCTGCCATGCAAAGCGAAAGCCAGATATCAACAACACCCAGAAACGCCGCCGGCTTCTCTGGGCCCGAGCTCATCTGAGATGAACTGACGCAAAGTGGAAAAGTGTCCTGTAGTCTGACGAGTTCACATTTCAAATTGCTTTTGGAAATCATGGACGTCGTGTCCTCCAGGCCAAAGAGGAAAAGGACTGTCTGGATAGTTTTCAGCGCAAAGTTCAAAAGCCAGCATCTCTGATGGTGTGGGGGTGTGTTAGTGCTCATGACATGGGTAACTTGCACATCTGTGAAGGCACCATTAATGCTGAAAGCTACATACATGTTTTGGAGCAACATATGCTGCCATCCAAGCAACGTCTTTTTCAGGGACATCCCTGCTTATTTCAGCAAGACAATGCCAAGACAATGCCAAAGACATTCTACACGCGTTACAACAGCGCAGCTTCGTAGTAAAAGAGTGCAGGTACTAGACTGGCCTGCCTGCAGTCCAGACCTTTTCTCCCATTGAAAATGTGTGGCGTGTTATGAAACAAAAAATACGACAACGGAGACCCCGGACTGTTGAGCAACTGAAGTTGTACATCAAGCAAGAATGGGAAAGAATTCCACCTACAAAGCTTCAACAATTAGTGTCCTCAGTTCCCAAATGCTTATTGAGTGTTGTTCACAGGAAAGATGATGTAACACAGTGGTAAACATGCCCCTGTCCCAACTTCTTTGGAATGTGTTGCAGGCTTCAAATTCAAAATGAGTGAATATTTGCAAAAAACAATAAAGTTTATCTGAACGTTAAATATCTTGTCTTTGTAGTGTATTCAATTGAATATAGGTTGAAAAGGATTTGCAAATCATCGTATTCTGTTTTTATTTATGTTTTACACAACGTCCCAACTTCATTGAAATTGGGGTTGTAAAAGCATAGTTTTTTGTGACATCACTGAAACAATGCATGCAAAAGGGGCTATTTTTGGTGGCTTAGTTTCCAAGTGTGGGCTGTGTACAATCAGTTTGATATGGGCACTTTAACAATAAAGGTTCTCCATTAGTGCTTAGCTAGAGTGTGAAAATCTTTCAGAATTAATGTTCTCTGCACTTACAAAAAATGTTCTTAAAGAAACACTGAAAGTTCTTCAGGTTTTGTGGCAGAACCCTTTATTTGAAAGAGCGTAGGTCACCTAGGACCCAATCTAGCAGAAACATGTCACTGTGCTTATTAGGAGAGACTGCTAGAAAAGAATGCAGATCTACTGCTACATGCTAAATAGCTTTACTCATATCAACACATTTGCCTTGAATAGAAAACACATTATGAATTATAGCATAATTAATTCATATTAAGTTTATGCATAATTAATGCATGAATTTATGCATATCTTAATACAAAAACAGATAATACTGCAAATCCAAATAGATCCCCCTCAGAGGCAGCGCTGAACACTGTATAATTCCACGTTCTTTCATGAAGAATAGGCTATAGGCTGGTATAGCAGCATAATTGCAGTCTGATATCCCAGTATAATCACATATTGCTAATAAATAGGCTACTTCCTTTCCCATAACAATTCAGTGTTGAGCTGATGCCCTACAGGAGACCTACACGAAACTTCAGTTGTTGAATAGGCTGCAATTTTGATGGCCTATTCAACTCAACAATGGCTTAATAATGTCTTTTATGTGTTTTCAGTGAGAAGGCACTGTAGGAGCTATACTATAGTGTAACATCACTCACTCAACAGAAATATTTATGATTTCAGCCATGCATGTTTGGAGGAGCTACATGTAAAACTGGCTGGCTACAGAGAATAAAGCTTTTCTTATAGAGATCTGGTTTTTCACACCAGGACACAAGATGTCCTTCTTTATTGCTGAGCCATATTTCAGCAACATTGTGTTATTCATCCAGCACATTAAACACCATACAGTACACATTTCAGTTATTATCACACTATCACATGTCTTAAAGTCAATGGATTTTAACTGAACATACCCAGAGGACGAGAGGACAGCATCGATTTTCTCCTTTTATCAGCCACTCCAAGACCAAAACTGATCCGTTATTTTCAAACTAAAATGATGATGATGACGCTCAAATTCTTTACACAACAAAAGCACAGTTAAACCAGTTACACCACAGTTTAACCATTTATACTAGCATCTCTTTCCATGTTGTCATTAACGCAAACTATGCTATACTGCCAGAGCCAATGGCTCATTTTTCTGGAAGCACCCAGCATGTTGTGGTGTAATAGGAGTTAATTTTGGTGGATGAACTTAATTTAGTCAAGAATAATAGAGTCAGTATACTGCTGCTGTCGAAACAAAACCTCGTATCTCCAAAATGGTAACTTTACAGGAGAAGGAAAAAGCATACTTTATTTTACTAAAGTCAGTGGAACCAGACATTTTTCCAAGTAGCTTTGGACTATTTCTTTTAATCTGTTCATCATGGAATTTACACACAATGCAAAGGCCAACAGGCTTTTTCAAAGCATGTCAAAAACTAAAAATTGTCAAAAATGGAGATTCGAGGTTTTGTTCTGACAATAGCGATATATTCAACTGTTAATGGAACACAATAGAAGCATGTAAGCACTTCTCATTCACTGAAATGCCCTGTCATTCATAATTGTCCATTTATGTTAACCAGTTATTAAAGACAACACAACTCATTTACTGAATGTTCACACATGATCTGTTTGTGCAGTCCTTGTGGAGATTGTATAAAGTCTTTAATGCAGAGTTGCCTTGACTATGAGAAAGGCACTGTAGAAACTGAGCTTATTGTTGTTTATTTGTTTTTTGAGTGTATAGTATTTATGATCGTGTTTATGGTGGTAGAATTCATTTTTTCAGATCTGAAGTAAGTGTGGAGCTTTATTTTCTTCTCTGTCTCAAAGATGAAAGCACTGGTTCCCTGATGGGCACAGGTTTGGTGGTGTACCAGGTTTTGCACACTGGTTGAAGTTCCATTCCCTCTACAACTTTTAATCATTTTCTGAACCCTGTTTTGTCTTTAATCATGATATATGTAAATGACCTCTGTTCCAATTGCCTGTCCTGTATTCTGACTTATTCAAAAAGCAGTTCAGGCTGCAACACTCCTTATAACTTCATCATGAATGGGTGGAGCTAAACTGCTGTAGGCTGAATAAACGAATTTGTGTGAAAGCATTTTTTTTACATCAAAAAAACAGTGAATCCAAAACAGGCTGTTTTTGCAGCTTAGCTTCCATATGTGGGCTGTATGCTTCGTTTTGAAAAAGTTTGATCCTTGTAGTCACTGAATAATAAGCCTTAGTATGTACTTTCACCCTCCTATCCTATAGGATTATATCTAATCTCCTCAGAAGCATCTCCTGAAAAATGAATGACTTGTACTTAATGATCAATTTGATTGGAAATTAAATACTTGAACATGAAAGACTAAGTAAAAAATAAGTAAAATAAAGGTAAATTCTAAAAAAAAATGCTATACAATTGTTTTATAATTAATAAATACTAGTACATATTGTTTATATTATGTATATGTGTAGCAAAAATATCTAATGAAAAATAGCCTCATTGAAGTAGTAAATTTGTATATAAGTAGTAATATACAGTCTGATCCCTTCAAAATTGTAAGCAGTACTACTGTGAACAAAATGATATTTTTTTACACATACATTTTTTTACATCTCTCTACCAGGCCTTAACATTGTAACAGGCCTCATTTTGTATGCCGGGGGATCAAAAGGAAAATTAGATTTTCGTGAAAAGGCAGATGGATTTATAGAAACATGTTTTTTTCTCCCTGGTATGGTTTAAAGTTTCCACTCTGTAATTTGGATATGATGTTTGGCTATCACTTTGAGAGTGGGAACGTAAATTACTAACAAACAGAATTATCTGACCAAAGACACATTGTTTCCCAGTTGCTATGAAAATATGACTTAGCATTTAAAAATCCATTTTTGGATTTTTTTTCTAATTAGTTCAACAGTTACCGCCAAGGGGAACCTGTGGTAGGCCTTTATATGTGCATCTCCAGGGACAGAATAGGTCAGCATGGAGTTTTTGTTTTTGAGAGTAAATACAATCATCACAAGAGATTTTATCACTGGGATTTGGTCTTGAGCAATGTATATACAAACAAAGTGCATACAGAGCAAAGTTAATCCAATCAATATGCTTTCTTATTAAGGTGTTGAGAACATGCCTAAAAGTAGTTTTGCTAGACTTTTTGTTGGCCATAAACCTGACTTTTTTATTTTGCTTGGACTACAGTACAGTACAAAAGTCAGAGATCACCTTGTCAAACAAGGCAAATGAAAATTGAAAAGTGAAAAAAAGCACTTAAAGCCCTCATCTTTGAGAGAGAGGAGAAAATCAAGCTCTACTTTTGATTCAGATCTGCAAAAATTCACAGGTGTTTCTGTGCATCCTTCTACTGTGAGAAAGCACCCCATGCCATCAGTCTGAAAGGATGGGTAACTGACAAGAAGTCCTTACTAAGAAAAGGCAATAGGCAATAAAGAAGTAACAAACATTGAAACTGCTGGGCTTTTCAGAACAATGCACTGTCCTCCTATTGTCTGAACTTTGAATGTGTGGAAATTATCCTTGCAGATTTCTTGGTAAAACTGAAAGCAAGACTCCTGAAAAGAATGGAAGCTGTAATAAATTACACAAAATGATATTATGTGTAGTGTTTTTTGAGAGTTTTAATATACTGTAACAACAAGAGCAAGACAAATGCACACAAAAATCTGTGTACAGAGAGGCAAGAGTCACAGCAGTAGTCTTAAAGCCACACACACACACACACACACACACACACACATGCACACAGACAGTTCCAGTGCTCAGGCTGAGGACCAAATTAGCATTAGCAGCTCATCAGAAGATCAAAGGCCCTACAGATAAACACACACGCAAACACACCCTTAAACACATGCTCTTACATACACACACCGG
The DNA here is from genome assembly GCF_015220715.1 of Pygocentrus nattereri. Classification (NCBI taxonomy): domain Eukaryota; kingdom Metazoa; phylum Chordata; class Actinopteri; order Characiformes; family Serrasalmidae; genus Pygocentrus; species Pygocentrus nattereri. Next base: position 22,816,246 of record NC_051222.1, read on the forward strand.
GGTGCACTCGCAGTGTGTTTCCACCCGCCTGCACTCCTTTCCCTGCTGTTAGCTCAGGAATCTCTAAGCCCACAGGCCTCTCCTACCCAACCAGCAAACACCGGCAGCTTCACAGGATCAGCTGAAGCGTCTAGAAACAACACGTTAGCGCGCCGCAGGGGCTAGCTCTATCAAAGGCATTTTTCCCCTCTCCCAGTCGATTCACATAAGCTGCCTGTCACAGCAGCTGTCAGGTCTACTGTATTGGCCTTAGTTTGATAGGACTGGGGAACATGGAGGGTGCCATAACTTCTCACTAGCCCATGCAACATAACGCTCTTTAAAATAAAGGCTCCTCAGTGGTTCTTGGCTTGGACGTTCAATTCTGAGAAAAACCTTAAAGTACACTTGAGTTTTAAGGCCAGAGTACAAAGATGGGACAAACTTGAACAAACATAGACATTCTAATATCTGCAGTTCTGCAGCTGTCCTTCAGAAAAAGAACAGAAAAAGTGAATGGAACATTTTGAGAATTAAAGAAGTTTATGATGCACCAACAAAATGTTTGCACTTGTGTTCGCTTGCTTTGTCGGGCCTTCTATAACGGGTTCTGTATAGTACCGATAAAGATTCTTCGACGTGTCACAATGGCAGAACCCTTCATGATACTATGTAGAACTTGTTATAGAAGGACAAAAAAACGAGGCAAACACAAACAAACATTTGGATGGTGCATCATAAACCAAATGTTTGTTTGTTTGTATTTGCCTCGTTTTGTCTGGCCTTTAGTTTTACATAGCACTAAAAAAAGGTTATTTGACTTGTAACAGTGGTAGAACCCTTTTTGTGCTATACAGAATCATTCTAAAAAAGGTTCTTTAAAGGACCTTGAACAGGATTTCCATCACAGAGAAGAACATTCAGAGGTTTCTTTGAATGCAGATGAATGCAATAGTTTCGGTGCTCTTGGTCAAGTGACAAGTGAAAAGAAGTTAACACATCCTCGGCAGAGGCACATTTTAACACTGTTTACTGTTTATTTACTGAATTTAACACATCTGGAAAAAATGCATGTAAAATGTGGCCGTGCAAAACTTCTGACACAATTAGTTTAATTCATTTTTTATGTTAAAGATAACAAATAAACAAAAGAAAGTTTTGCAATTTGTTCACTGGAAAGGATGCGTTAGCTTATTTTCACTTTGAAAACCAGCAAAACATGTACAATGACCATGGGTGCTCAAACTTTTGCAAATAATTGTATATATAAAATGTTGGATTGACTACAAAATTTTGTATAGAAGTTTATAGAACTCTCATGTTATGTGGAGGTCCTTTACTGTTCTTCATGCTCAACTTCTCATTGGCTAAATATTGGTTAAAAATGTTCTTTATGGAACCAAATGCTTCACTCTTAAGACTGCACTATATGAAATCAAATCTTCTGCTGCGGGCATGAAAAGCAAGGTGACAAAGACAATCTGAAAAGAATTTTGTTAGCTTGTGAATGAGCTGTATAGGCATGTGAAGCATTTGAGAAAACCTTACATCTCTGTATCTTGAAGGTCAAGTGTGAAGATAATCTGTGTTGACATGTTTGAGAGAAATGGTGGAAAGGGAACTGGCTTTAAGTATTTTGCAGAATAACACAGCTATGTATAACTTCCACAAATCAAGATTCAATAAAAAACATGGGAGAACCTGAGCTGAATGGCAAGGAACCATATGCAAGAAGTGCAATATTCAACATGTCAGCTACTTATTACATTCTGTAGGCCACCTTATTGATCCTTCACAAGCTTTTTAACAGTCAAAGTTAAAATTCCTGGCATCATTTCTATCCTTCTTTGCTTGTGACCTTCCTCAGATTCTTCACTTTATGATCAGTGATTTGCCTGTTGGTATTGCTGCTGTTTTTAGTGCTACACTCTTAAAAATAAAGGTGCCAATAATGTTAGAATAAAGAGGATGATTCAGTAAATGGTTCTACTGTAAATGGGATGAGAAAGTGTGAAATACTTTAACTTTGTTTAAAGAACCCACATACTGTAAAAGTTATACCTGTTAAAGGTTTTCCCACACTGTTAGAAATAAACGTACTATGCAAGTACATGATTCATTCATCATGGTACAAACACTGTAAGTGTACCCTCAAAGGTACAACAGTGGTTTTAAGGTCCAATGGTGTACATTACATGAGTTTTTCCTAGTGGAAAAGTAGATATTTGTACCTTTTCATAACCAAATGTATTAAATCAGAACATTAAAATAAAAAGCCTGGAGGCAAGACGGGAGGTGTGGAATCAATACAACTTAGAAAATATCGTTTCAATGGATTCTGGTACAGTTGTGTTCCCTGACTAAAGGTACTGGGTTGTACTCCTGAGGTTACCACCACAGTGACAAGAGGGGTACTACCCCAGTGACAGTGCCAGACCTTTTTTACTGAGAGTGTAGAACCCTATACAAGCCAAGAACCTTTTCTTTAGTAGTACTTATTGTGGGTCTTTAGGCAAAACCACATGTCAGTGCATTGTTCAGTCAAATGATGTGAATGAAAATAGAATATTCAGGCTTGGCAGCCAAGGAAGAAATTTCAATGTGTTTGCCTCATAGCCATCTTTACACAGCAGAAATAATGATTTCACTGTTTCAAGGCCACTGTATTTATCACCATGCATACAAAAATAACAGCACTTCACCTTCAGGAAGAAGAAGACAAAAAATCATTGCCATGCTAAAGGCAAATCTGCTTCTACAGTGTGATTTCAGTAGAAAATGTCTAATATATCCTGGACATCATGACCGCTAAAAGATTCAGTCTCTAAAGAGTTCCATTGCAGCAGCATCCTATTCGATGACTATATAACTCACATCCAAAAGACACTAGCAATACATAGATACATAGTTACATATATATGTTACAGGGTAATTTAATTTTTACCTAACTTCAGCCCATTTATGTCCACATGTGAAATTTGACTTTCATTTCCTTCGGTCCAAATGTTGTTTTTTTTTTTTTAACAAAATACTATAAAATGCAAACTTCATAGTAAATAACAGTATAAACATTACAATAAAAATCAAATGGTTGCTGTTAGATGTTCTTCTGAAGTATAACATTACAAAATGACCACTTTAGACAAACGCTGCAGAAACTATTTTTCTTGGGTGTCCAAAATGCAATGTTTGTGGTGGGCCAAAACAATATGCAAATAAAGAAGGTGGGTAGGTTTCAAATTACATTTAGGAAAATGTGTTATCCACCTGTCTCTCGGTATCCTTGTTATATTAAAGCTCCAGGTTTGTCCTGGTTTGTTGCTGGTCTTTGTTTAATTGTTTAGTAGTGTCTGAAGTGTATTGTCTGTTGTGTTTATCCTGTGCTGTTTATTATGCCTGTACCCCGATCTCTCCATGTTGGCTCCTTGATCCTGGACTGTTCTGACACCGAATCTGGATTTTCACTGAATAAATCTTGCTTATCTCTGCATATGCGTCCACCTCATCATCGCTCCCCAACGTTACATATACATCAGAACAACATCTAACAGTAGCCATTTGACTTTTTACTGTAATGTTTATACTGTTATTTACTATCAAATTTGCATTTTCTAATATGAACAAAATGCTGAATTTAATGTAATGAAGTGATTGTGTAAGTAAAAATAATCTAATCCTCTACAGAGATGGTTAGTTATGAGTTTAAAAGCTATGAACAATTAATATGAATCAAAACCTCTTTGGGGCCCAAATTTAGTCTGTGGGACACACTTTGGGCCGCTCTGCTTTAGACCAATCAGTAGTGGTTCTGATTTTGTTTCTGAATATGAATGAATGAGTAAGAAATGCGTATATAAAGCATTAAAGAGCTTAGAATATAAGCCTTCACCTTAAACATCTGACCATCATATGATACCTGCTTTCTCTTAAAAAAAATCAACACAAAAAGCAACAGTAAAATTGCTTCTTTCAAATTAATCATTACACTATCTTTGATTGATACTTAATGAGCAGAATGGCTTTTCAGCCGCTTGTAGGCGGCTTACTGAGAGCAGCCCTGTTAATAGTCCCAACAGCCTTATTGTATTCAACAGCATCTGCTTCATAGAAAGATGTCTATAATTAGAGCCCTATGTCACCCATTAGGAGGCTAATGGGCCTTGCCTCTAATGGGTATTAGACAAGGCATAAGCCCTACCTTGGCCCTTAATATAGGGGTCTAGTAGCCCTGTGATGGAAGATGAGTCGCTTTTTGCACTAGACTCTCCACAGTGGTTGCTATGTGCTAGTTGGCAGGAAGGGAAACATCTTCGGTTAACCACTTTACAGGTAGTGCTTGTTAGCTAATGCACTTTTGCCTATAACAGCAGTTAGTCAGGCTCCAGGCATGTATTTGTCTGCTGGAAAGATGGGGAAAAGGAAACCAGCACAAATCAAATGTCCATTGACATGCCTCACTGAACTACATTTCACTTTCAGTTATTTGCCAGTTAATAATGAAGACTTTTGCCCAAATACTCTCACACTGTCATCAAGGGCCCAATCACCAAAACCACCAAACAGATCCAAAACCAGAGAAATCTGCTTCTGGCAAACGAACCTTAAACCATTAAATGGCCAGGGTGACACACCTTTACAACTTCAGAATAACACAGCCTCAGCTTACACTGCTGTTCATGTGGTTGAATACTTAGCATTAGGATGTAATGAGCCTGATATAATTAATGGGTTTAATAAAACAAAAGTCATGTGCACTACATAATATACACCTATTGCTACTCACTTGACATTCAACTGAAACTCAAATTGTACTAAATTGTGAAAAAAGTTTCAGGAAACAAGTCAAAAACAGCCAATCAAAATTTGAATGACCCTCCTGATGTAATATAGCACTATCTACACAACATGTAAACAATCCACAGTGAGATTTAGCCAGGATAAAGCATTGCACTCCATGTGGTGGGGTTACTTGTAACATATTGTTACAACTAAACCTACCAAAATAAACAATGAGAGAAGCTCATGTCCCCTGATACAAAGGATTTTTTGATCAAAAATGCATCATAAATATGATGCAAATTTCAGATTTTAGCAAGCTGCTATTTGCTGTAATGCCACATTTGACACAGTGTCTTTTCAGTAATCTTATTAATGCAAATTGATGCAAATATTCTTACTGATTTATGTTTTTACAATTAACTGTGGTCTGAATCTTTTACCAAAGTTTTTAGAAAATGTTACTACAGCCTTTCAGCATGTTACAATTATCCCCACACTTACAGTTACGGGGTTAGCTGTAACATTTGTGCTCTCACCACTTTTGACAGAATTACTCAAACAGTGTCAGAAATAAGGTTTTCATTTGAAACAGTGATATAGATGCTGGTATTAATCTTGCTTAATAGTTTTTAAATTATTTAGCAAGAAACAAAACAAAATATGCCAAATAAACGCATGTGATGATGTCAGACCATATCAGAGCAGCTATCTGATTTAAATTTTTTGATGCAGTTGATGATGAGGATGGGCTCTTGGAATAATGCTGCTTATTTGGTGGAAACCAGTTAGCTTAACCCCTTAACAGGCCATGAGTTCGCCAGTGGGCCCAAAGTTTTATTCCACACTTCTATAATCTAGGAATAGCTCAGCCAGTTTGCATTGAAGCCCCTGTATTTACTGAATAATAAGTCTCATTATGCAATAAGTCTGGGATTTTCAGGGGATAATTAGCTACTTAACAAGACTGTGTGAATGATTGCATTAGTTATACTTTGCTAGGTAGGCTAAGTCATCAATTTTCTCCTCTCTTGACATAAAAAACGACATGATGTAGACTAAACAACACTTGATGACTTAATAGAACTACACACTTAAAAAAGATAATTCTTCAAGGGTTCTTTAGTCATCTGTTCCTATGTTGTTTTGCGCTTGACATCGTAACAATAGCAGAACTCCTCTGATGCCCTATAGAACCACATACAACACATTCTCTCACACATTCTCCAATTTCACCATGAAAACAACCTTGAGTATGAAATGACTCTTCGTGGAATTCATGCTTATAAACAGAACCATTGCCTTTACTAAAAAACCCTTGCAGATCCATCTTTTATTAGTGTGTAGAATACAGAATATGACAAGAACAAGCTGCTAATCTCGCCAACTGGTGGAATGAATTACATTGCATGTGACTCATTATTTTTGTGCACACTGAGATTTTAACAATTTAGCACCGTACTCTTCTTCACTGCTGTAATCCAACAATGAACCAGCTTGCTTTGTTTTCTATGTATGTGTTGAATAATAAGTTGGTTGTGGGCATATAAAAGAGCACAAGCAGCCAATGAAAACACTTAGACTGATCTTGAATTAAGAGTAGCTTAGCTGCATCTACAACACTAGTTTGTTTACACCATTTTCCCTTTTTCATAGAAAAATGGAGTCGACCAGCCAAAGCATGTTTGGTTTTTGAAGTTTGCTTCTTTTGTTTTTGCTGCAGCTACACGGCTAATGTAGCTTCCTAGTGAAGGAGGCTTGTGCACAAAATTATCATTGTGTAAACTGAGTTCAGCTATTAAGTCTCAAAGACTTGCTTATGTGGTTTCTGACACCGCATGACATACTGTTATCTACAAACAGGACAAAGATACAGACCACATGAAGCCTCTAAGGTTTATTTGTTTCTGTTGTTTACAGTGTCAGAAACCACACAGGCTACATTAACATGCATTACGATAAATGACAAACTATCACTTTAACATGGACACCCAAATGCTCTCAGATCAGCGTCTCCTGGCTGCTATCATCTCTTATAATCCCTCCTCTAATCCGTGTACAAGGGTCGTCCGCCCTCGTCCTAATAACCATAATCTCATTACACCTCCTATAAAAGTTTCCTATTTATCTACTGATTTCAAATGAAAGTAATAAGGCTCTCACTCTCCGCCAACCTTCTCTCCCTCTCCCTCTCCTTCTCTCTCTATCTCTCTCTCTCTCTCTCTCGTCTACCCCTGAAAACCCTAATCATATTTCGCCCCTATCTGAAAGCAATCAGTAATTGTGTGTGCGGCAGCAGAACGGAGCGTGGCGGCAATAACGGCCGGCGCGGCAAAAGCCTCCAGCGCAGCTGGGCTAATTAAATTAAATGCGGCGCTGTGGCCCCGGCTCTGCGCCCAAAGAGAGCGGGGCCGGCGCATTAATGAGCAGTGTGGGGAGGGGGTGATATTGTAATGGAGGTAGAGGTGTTTGATGTTGGAGGGTGCTTATGGAGGTTTGCTGTGGGATTAATGTAGAGATGTGGCGGCAGCTTTGGTGACAGGGTGGTGGGCTGAAGACTTAAAAAGGTGGAGTGTGAACATGCATGTGTGTGTGTCTGAATAAAGACCTACATTAGCTCTCCAAATCACACCTCCATACTATTAAAAATCAAAGTGCCAAAAAGGATTCTTTGGAGTGATGCCATAGAGGAACCACTATTTGGTTCCCTGAAGAACTTTTCGTTCTTGTAAATGAGATGTGCAAGCGTGAAAATCTGTTCTGACATTAAAAATAAAGGTTTTACCTAGAACTGTGTGTCCAAGCCAGGACCGATTTAGGATTTTGCATATTTTTAAAAGCCAAAGGTTCTGCAGGGAATCAAAGAGAGTTCTTTGAATAAGTGCCATAGATCAGCGCTATCCAATGCAGTCCTCACGGCCCCTTAGACAGTCCAACCAAGTTGTAACACACAGAGATGAAGGAAAAATGTGGACCCTCTGGGGGGCTCTAAGGACCAGGTTGAATACCACTTCCACAGAAAAAAATACCTTTTGGGTGCCTAAAGAATCTTTTTCTTTAATAAATGTAATAAACAAGTGTGAATAACCTTTTTAAAGTGTAAAAGACCTCCGTAGAATGTAAAGGTTTGAACTTAATTAAAGATTTTCCCTAAAACTGTACATCCAAGTTAAGACCAAATTAGGAATGTTTTGTTTTTAAAAGCAAAAGGTTTTTTAGGGAAATAAACAATGTTTTTGGGTCGATGCCATAAAATAACCATCTTTTGGTTCCCTTAAGAACGAATTGTTTTATAAATGTGATAAGTATGATATGAAGTGTGAAAAGCTTTAAAGATTTTACTTACAACTTTACGTCTCTAAGCCGAGCCCAATTTAGGAAGGTTTTTTTTTTGCTTCAGGTTCCTTAAGGGACCAAAAGAGATCTTTGGGGTAATGTTAAGTAAGAAATCCTTTCGGCTCCATAAAGAACATTTTAGTTTGTGTGAAGAACCTATTTGTGAGGTGTAAAGAAATTTAAAAAGTAATATTGTATGGCAGAGATTTTGCCTAGAACTGTACATCCACATTAAAACCCTTTCAGGAATGTTTATTATTAAGAATGCATTGGGGTGGGTGAATAAGGTTGTGGCTCACAGACTTGGAAAAGTGGGGCACAACTTAACACAAGATAACATATAACATGGAGTTTAATGTAGTAAGTAGAACAAGTAGAATGTGCTTTTGGTCATCTTGTCATGTTCCCACTGCTACATCTTGTTCCAGTAACTTTTTCATCACAAGTGCGTTTCTGATTACTGAGGTTTTTTTCAATTACTGAGCTATAAGAATAAGTGACAGAATTCACATCTACAGTGTTTTTTTTCATTGTCTTGATGATAATATAGCTTAATTTTGAAGCATGTAAATAACTCACAGTAAGAGTGATTAGTGTATTAGATACAGCTTAGTCTCTCAGAGTAAACAATGAGAGAGGTCCATACCTGTGCACATAAATTCAAAACAATCCATTTTAAAGCATTTGTATAAACAGCGTGATCAAAAACAGAGTATTATGTAAATAAAGATTAATTTTAAAAATTCTATTTTAGTGGGCTGATATTTGCTCTTCTTTGTTCTTCTTTGTTGTCAAAAATTGCCATGCTTGACACAGTTTTTTCACAAATCATATATATTTAGTGACTTAGGTTTAATTTAGCAACACAAATTTGCACAATTTTTTTTTATAATTAATCAACCTTTTAGCAAATTGTACAACCATCCCCTCTGTGACTGAATTTCTCACAAACAGTAAGTGTTGGAAACAAACTTAATATTTTCATTGGAGATGCACAGTCATGTGCTGACATTTGATCACCTGGTGTTTTTTTTGAGAAAGTGAAAGTGAAAATAAGTCAACATATCCTCTACAGAGAACTTAAATCTGGAATTTTTGGCAAAACAAAGATTTGTTTATTTCCCATATGTTAAATTCAGCAGATAAACCACAATTGTGCATTAAAAAGGGCAGAAACCAAATGTGTTAGTTTGTTTTCCAGTCTCCCTTACATTACATATTCAAATCAACCTGAAACTTTTAAAATACAGAGAACCTGCAATACAGATATATACAATATACAAAGTTTGTTGTTAGCCATAGGCTTGATACTTTGCTGTGAATCTGTCTTTAACTGAACAGCAACAAAAGCAAGAAACATACATGTAAAAATTAAATACAGGAATCCACTTCAAACTTCCAAACTTCCACTTGCGCACAACATCTCCATAATAAACCCAGAACAAGCCTCATAGCAGTGTAGCATTGTGTGCTATTGCTTCATTACGTCACCTAAACCAAGCCAAAGTTCTAGATTCACTGTTGTTCCTCTTTTTTCACATCCTACTTCCATTATCTAGTACAGAAGCCACTAACACAATATACCACGTGGTCCTTTAAAAGATTAAAAAAGCTTCAACCTTCAAGACTAGCACAGTCACAAATCAAAGTCACTATGATCTCCACAGCTACCATCATTTACAACTAGAAAGGCATATAAGCACATTCCTCGCTGCTGTTTCCTCCCCTCGGAGTGCTAAAGCACCCCATGGCCAGCGGCAGTGTGTGGCGTTTGTGTCTGCTGTTCATTGACCAAAGCCGCTAATCTCGCTTTCGCCTCGTTCTGACAGCGCTGCAAATTAGCCCTGACACGCTAACAACACACATTAAACACTCTTTAGCCTCCAAAGTCAAGCCACACTGGGGGCCAGTGACCTCTGCTCACTTACTCACTCTCTCTCTCACACACACATCCCTCCCTGGGGCCACATTAGCTGTCATTGACTTCCTTGCTCTCCTCCCTCTCTTTCTTTCCCTCTATCTCCACCAGGAGAGGAAACTATAGCCCCAAAACCTTCTCTTTTCCTTTTGAAGATAAAGGGCAAAAGAGTAGAGGGCAGACCCCATGCCCAAGGAACATTTTGGAGAAGAAGATAGGAGCTTGAAGGAAGTCCTTCCAGCTGAGAGGCCTCAGCTTTGGTTCTGTGGGAGCCCACCGAGGCTGAGGCCTCTCAGCTGGATGGCCCTCCTTCAAGTCCCCTTCTTCCTCTCTGCTTCTTCACCCTGGTCTTCCTCCACCAGTCTTGAGACTTCCGCAAATGAGGTCATCCAGCCCAGTTCCTTTTTGAGCCCGACAACCAGCAGCGTTCAAAGTCAAATCCACTGTTCCTGGCCTTTCCTTTTCAGCCCCCCCCCCCCCCCCCCCCACCCTCCCCCCTTCTCTCTTGCTCTCTCTCTCTCTCTCTTTCTCTCTCTGTATCATCCTCTCATTAATATTTGAATGAGCTTACCTTGCCTGGCCTCTGAGATGCCTTTCACCAGACACCACAAGGAGAACGAAAAGAAAGGAACAAGAGGGATCTGAGTGAAGAAAAAAAGGAAAGAAACGCAGTGGCCTTGTGGTTGCATCTCTCACGCCAACTTCTCTGCTGTTTGCTCACATTCGAAGAACGCAGAAAAGTTGAGAAATAAATTAATCAGAGAATGAATGCCAGTCAATTTCTACGAGAGCGCAACCTCTGAAAACTGTAATACGATGTCAAGGCAAAATCAAGAAAGTTCTCTAACAAGAATGAGAATATATTTGAGACTTCTTGAATGGCAGTTTGAGAAGTGCAAGTTTAGACTTCTCAAGCACCAACATAGTTGAGATTTCATTTCAGACTACTTCATTTTCGAGAAATTGAACTAACTGAGCGATAGAGCACACTGGAAATCTGATGGAAAAAGGTGGAAATCTTTAAATTATACACCCGCCTGTCTCTGATTGTGAGGGATGATCTATATGATTGTGTCAATTACATTGATTCTGTTCTGCAAAAAAAATAACAAGATAAGATACGTTCTAATTGAATCTCATCTCATCTCAAATTTCAGAAGAACATGAACACCATAAGCATCGCTGTTAACCCCATAAACTGTACCAGGACCAGTACGGAGGCCCACACTTTAGTTCCTCATCCTCTAAATGAATTAAATATTAGACTAAATAATTTCTAGTAGTTACTAACTACATTATAAGGTGACTGTAAAAGAAGCCTGCAAGAGATTTTATACAGATATATAGAAATTTTAACTGCTATGAAAATGTAGCTGATTTTAAACACAGAAAGTTCTAAATTAGGATCTTAAAGAAGTAAATCAGCAAGAATGACAACAAGAAGTACCACAAACACCAATAATTTAAGCATGTAGAAAACCGATTTCAGAGCTGACACCAGTTTTACAGGAATACCCACTAATATTCTCCACACTGATGCTTCCTTTATATTTCACTAATCGAATTCTTCTGTTCTACCATTCCCACCCTGACATTTCTGGAACTTTTTAAAGCTTCCTCCCTCCTTCTGAGTGGCCAGTTAAAAATGCCCCCCCTCCTCCTTGCCCTCCCCCCACCCACATGACATCTTCAGGTATTACCCCAGCATCCCGCAACCCACCTCAGAGGAAATCCAAGACCCCTTGCCTTCTGCACTTTTAAGGAGGTGGGGCTGGAGGAGAGAGAGGCAATGAGAGAGTGAGAGCGGGAGAGAGAGGAGGAGAGAGATTCTCCGTTCTTCTCCTTCTCTCTCCATGGGAGACGGAGAGGCGGGAGGCCCACTCACTCTCTCCTCTCTTTCTCCCTCTCCTTCGCTTTCTCTTTCTCACCTCCTCAAAGCATACAGATCTCTTCATCTCCTTCTCATCTTCAGCCTTGCCTTAGAAGTCGCGCTGCCGTTCCGCCCGGAAAGAGAGAGAGAGAATAAGAGAGAGACAGAAAGAGGGAGAGAACAGGACGAGCCTCCAGGCTCCGGAGTACTAGCCCCGTCCCGCCCGGACCCCAGCCTCTTTAGGCAATGGAGTGGTTTATTTAATTTGCCACTATAATGGAGAACTCTGAATGAAGAGCTTCGGGGTGAAAAAAAATAAAAGCGAAGCGAGCGAGAGAGAGTGAGAGAGAGACAGAGAGAGAGAATGCGAGGCGGGTGCAAACCGAAAAAAAAATGAAAGAAAGAAAAGAGAGAGCGAGCGGAGCGAGAAAAAGAAAAAGAGAGCGAGAGAGACAGAGAGAGAGAGAGAAAGGGGGAGAGAGAGCCCAGAGAAACAAAAGCTAAAAGCTACCACTATTTTGATTCACCCAGTAACCCCCCTGTTTTTTTTTTCTTTAAAAAATTACTTCCAAAGTGTGATATCTATTGTGGCGGGGAATAGCAAGGGGGAACAATGAGAGTGGGCCTTGGCAATTTTCACAGGGGGCTTATTCACGCCGGGCCAACTGCCCTGCTGTACATTCAAGCCCCAGAACGCTTCGATAAAAGACACATTGGAAGAGGACTATGGGCGCTCATTGTGAGGGGCCAGTGTAAACAAAAAAGGCAGCGGAGAGCAGGCCCGGACGAAAGGCGGGGGAGGATAAAAAAAGAGCGGTGCTTTATTCTATGCCGGCCGGGTGTTATCGGAGGGCGGGTGAGTGTTGGTTTTGCCCGCCGCTGGCCCAGCCCTCTGCAGTCAGCCGAAAGACCTGGATGAAGTATTTAAGCTGACGAGGAACAGGGATGAGATGGCAGAGAGGAGAGTGAATAGTGAAACAGGAAGCTGCGAGTGCTGGTGTTTTATTCGGAATACTACATTTGGAAAGATGGGTTTGCCTGTTTGTTATGCATTCCAGTAGCAAAGAATTGGAATTTGCTTAGCATTTAAATTATGATTAATTGGAGATTGTTTAGCATTGTAACTGTATTGAATTGGAATTCATTCAGCATTGCACTTGACCTATCTGTGCACCTCCTACAAATGCTTTCTTATGTGGAAACTGTTTTTATGGGTTGGACAAGCTTTGCAGAACACTAGCAAAAATCTAAAGAGGAATTGTAGAGCACGACTCATCATTATCTTACATTAAAGTACAGAATGATTTTGCCTTCTACTGTAAAATTGCAATTTTGGATGTGCTCTTTTTTTCGGACAGAAACAACATGCCCTGTTCAAATTTGCACTATAATTTGGTTAGCATTCATATTATTGGATGTTGAATGTCATGTCATGGTCACAATGGTAGTTTGTCTTGTTTAATTTAATGCATAAAATTTATGCTAGTTTCAAAAGTAAATGCTCAGCTCTAATCCTAAGGGTGAGGGCTGTATTTTGGTAAGTTGCGACCAATAACAAATGAGGTGGAAATTGAGCCAGGAGTGATGACACTACTGTACATGCCCATTACTCTCCCAATCTGACAGGAGAAAATGGATGGACCTTGTGTAAGACATTAACATATTCACATAAAATAAATAAATAAATAAATAAATAAATATAAGATTCTGAGATAAGAAAGTAAGTTTTCACTCCTAGATTAGAATTTCATTACCACCCATCTTAAAGGCAGTTACATGTCCCAAAGTAATTTAATTTTAAGGTAAAAAAAGCATTTTAAGTTGGACTGTGTTGTATGTTGTATGGCAGGGGTCTCAAACAGTGTTTAAACAGTGAAATCACCAAACCATGATGGATTGTGGTTTCCCAAGATTGGGCTTTAAGACTTCTGGCTTACAAATTCTAAACAGAATATAAATTCAGTGCCTTTGGTTAGGGAACATAATTGCTTCATAATCCATTGCAATTACATTTTTCAAGTCATATTTACTCCACACACCCTGTCTTGACTATAGGCTGTTGGTTTTATTGTTCTGCTTTAACATGTCAAGTTGTAAAAAGGTCAAATATCAAAAATCTTAAAACCATTGTTGTACCTTTGAGTGCGCATTTGTATTGTTTGTACCTTGATGAAAAAAATTTACCTGCACTGTACCTTTTTTCTGACAGTGTATGGAAACAATGAATTTTCCTCTATGCTACTATTAGCCTGATTATGCAAAAAACAAACACTATATTTGGTCAGTCCTAGCAGTGTGATCTTTCACATGTCTAAATAGTAAACATTTTTAAAATTAATAACTCTCAAAGTTTAGATATTTTGACAAAATTGGAGTGGTGAGCTGGGATTTTTGCCAGTGTTCTCTAAAGCTTGTCTAATCTCACAACCACTGCCATGAAAGAACACATTTGTGGTGTAGCTGGATTGGTCAATTGCAATGAATTGGAATTCATTTTGTGGTTTAGTTGAGCTGATTTGAATAAACTGTTGGGCATGTGAGTGGACTAGCTCGAAATCTGCCACATTTTGTACTGCTTAGCCAGAACAGACCGCTTTACCAGCTAGAGCTTTGCCTATTCAGACAAACCCAAAGGCACTCACACAAACACACACACGCTGCTCTACAAGACTGCTGTGAGTCCCATTCATACACAGACCCCACCTGGGAGACATGCTTAGTGTTTGCAGAAGATTATATTCCCCATGGGCAACCATTACATACACAAACACACAGCAGCCAAGCCACTATTGCCATCCTCCTAAACAAACAATCCCAATGCACAGAGAAAAGCAGACATATCATTATAGTGCATAATAGAGCCAGAGCTCAGATATCAAAAGCCTGTCTGACTAGAATGTCAGTCAAAACTGCTTATACAAGAGTTGTGTACATATTTACACGAAACTCGCATGGCTTTTATGAAGCTGAAGACTTTATTCCATCCAGACAGATCACAGAGACTGATATGGTATATTCTTGTTCTCACTAGCCTGAGAGAAATGAGATGTATACAGATATTGCATCATGTAAATAAAAAAATTACATGAGGAAACTATGAAATGCAACCTTAGCTAAAGAAACATCTACTAAAAATGCAAGTCTGATCAGCTCTAAACTGGAGTGCAAATTGCAAAGCAGGTCAATTTGTTGTACAATACAATGAAATTATTAATGCTCATCAAAAATGGTATGATTTATTTCATAAGTTTGTGGTAGTTACAGTATTTTCACCATTGTTAAAGGGCGTTACGCTGTTTGGCAAAGTAAAATCCATCTTAAACATGGCCATTGAGTTGCTTGTTGCTTTTATAAAATGCTGACAAAATACAATAATATTAAATACACCAATGTTTAAAATATCTTGTAATTTTTTACTAAACAATACTTGTAAATACAATTGTACCAAGAAATGTAAATTAACATTTACATGTAGGATACAGTTGCCAAGCAACAGAACAAAAAATATTGCTCTATGCACACAAATATGATTTTGAACAGGGGTACCCAAAGTTCTTTTGACAACAACATGTTTTTCACTCACTGGTTGAGGGAGTGTTGTTCCCTGTAGGTCAAAACAAATCTTCAGGGGAAAATCTTGCCTCACAGCTCACTATTTGGTTAGTCCTGGTTTTGAATAATGTAGTTGAATGTAATTCAACTGAGTTGTGCAGTCATATGTGTGTATATCAAGTATCATTGCTCAGTCAATCTGATTAAATGGGTCAGGAGAATTTTCAGTGGGCTGCTAGAGTTTTAGGTCAGATTAGCTGTGAGCTAATTTATAAATTCATTAATTTAAGCACAATAATTCTCAGACAAACTATAAATGTTACATCCAAATATATATCTGTAGTAATTTAGGGCTTAAACCAGTGGTCCCAGTTCAAGTGGTACAGTCCTGGTGTGCTGACTATAACTGAGTCCCATGCAGTAGACAGAGTGGAAGTCAGCTTCCTATTCTAATTCTCCATTCCACTTTAAATGATGTACTTGTTACATTCAGATACCTGTACATGCAATACTGCACCATTTAAGGTGGAACTGAAACTCAAATAAGAAACAAACATTAGCCCTGAGAGATTAGAGCATTGAATTTAGCACAGTGGTGTGAACAGCTCTACCTAGTTCATGATTATATTACATTTAAGATAAAAGTTTTTAGCATCTATTAAATTTTATCACCAGCTGGCTGCTTTGGCTATCTAAGTTTAACATATAGTAGCATTCTGCTACTGGCTGGTGCTGAGACTTTGGAAGCATGGCTATGCAGATAACCACAAGCAAAGGCTAATGGTAGCATGCGTCCCCCAACAAAGGGACTAAATACTGTTGTTTCATGTTGGTTGTTGTCAATTGTAGTTATATATAAGTGGTTTATGTGTTGTTATGTGTTGGTGAGTGGGCTAACGTATGGGAGTGTGAAGTGGCAGTGTGAAGCCGGTGGCTAGAGTTGACCTCCCCCCCATGAGTTCAGTTCTCTGCAGGTGTGCATGAAAAGGAACATTTCTCATAGCAGACTCATGTTTCTTTTTTTGTCTACAACCTAAATAATAAATAAATGTAAGAAATGAAGAAGATGAAATGTGTGAGTTTAGCAAGAGAAATACAGTTTAGAGTTTGGAGTGGACTGGTCTGCATCATGAGACTCCCAGTCTGTAAATGAGCCTTGACCAGAACAATCCTATTCCTGTTACAATGCGTGTTATAATGTACATATAAACAAGATGTACTTAAAATCAAGACGAATTAACAACTGTGCCAAAAGCGCTACACAGGTTTTAAATTAAACAAGCATCAAAACGTGAGAATGTTTTTGTACACCAGACATTTTGCCACGATTCTTGGTTGCTCGCTTGCCATTTCAAGCAACAAAAAGGCCACTTTCAGTTTGATTACAGGACCAGAAATGTGATCAGAGACCTCACTAAAGTGTATCGTGTTGCACTTTTAACTCAATCAGGTGATTTCCATTGTAAAAGCTAAACAAGTAACACCGCCTGAAGGAAGGTCAGTCATCAAAGAAAAGCCAGGATGTTTTCCCACTGCACAGAATGGATTACGTCGGCAGTTCCTCGCTGGTCTTTATGAGGCTTTAGTGGACTGAAGCCCGGCGTACAATGAAGGGAACAAAACCAGGCCATGTGGCACAGTGCTGTCACAGCAAAGAGTGAGACAGAGAGAGCCAGCATGCAGTAGAACAGCTCAGTGCAGAGTCATGCAGAAACACAGGAACATGAGACTACAACTGAGCTAGAGTAGAGGAACATAAAAATAAAAGCTTATCAAGTCATACAGCAAATAGAAAAATGTGTATGTACTTTTAACTTTGCTTACTAAATTAACATGAGTTTAATATGTTGTAAAAAAGACACATTATAAAATAACTATTACACTGGCCATTTTATGCAAAATATTTTACATTCAGCAAGTAAACAGTAATTATGTATTGGAATATGCAGATGTGTTCTCTGTAGAAGCTTCTCTGTTAAGTTTTTTCACTTAGAAAATCAACAAAATATCACATGACCAGGGGTGCCCAAACTTTTGCTTACAACTGTAAAAGGCAAATGTTTCCCCTAGTGATCAGGTATCAGGCAAATACCATGCTCATTTACTCATACTCATATCACATAGCTGATACTGTGTGACATAAGCCAAGCATACACTGCCACACTAATGAACAAATGACTCATGCTGGGACTGAGGGTCTGCTTACATACAGAACTGCTACTGATGCCATGGCAGTTGGATGCAAAGCTGGTGGTCATTCCATCTCTTTTTCAAACCTGATCTTTGCTCAAAAGTGTACAGTAAATCACAACTATGAAACAAAAGAATAAGTGTTGACACGTTGTTGCAATCTGATATAAGTGCATGTATGTATTAATTGTTGATGGTGTGTTTAGGGGGTGAAATTTGGTGAATTTGGTGTTTTCAGTGGGAACTGACGTATTTGTGACTTATAAATACAGATGGTGTGCACTTCCAGTTCTTGATTTGCACTGATGTGAGAGCAAAACATATTGTACCTAGTTCAGAAAACCCCACAAACTCAGTTGAGAGTAACTGATTGAGTCTTATAAAAGGTGTATATGTCAAACTCGACTAACACTAGTTAGAGGAAGAAAGAGATAGAGACCACTGCAGTGATGGAGGAATAACAGCTCTGACATGGTGACAAAGGAACAGTGGATTGAACAGACCAGCACAGTGTGGATGAGGAGATTCAATATAATTGAATTCAGTTTGATTCAGGGTCTTTTTCTGACACCTTGAATTAAATTGAAGGCTACATTTATCTTACTCTTTAATTTGACACTAAAGAATTAATAGAGAACTGAAGCGAAACTGAACAGAATGTGATAATGGGGAAAAAAATCAAATGATTGTTAACATTACTAACACAGCTGGAGGCAGTTTATCACCCCTGGCCAAATTATATATCATGACCATTTTTGTCTATTTCTGTTTTTCTACACTGTTTTAGCAGGGCAGCTGTCCATACACACTGTGAAATTTTCATGATGATCAGACCAATAGTAATGTTTGAAAATTACTTGGATTAAAACCTCTTTGCATTAACTTACATTAAAAGTTAAGGTGGATTTTACCTTCTCCTGTAGAGTTACTGTTTAGGAGGTGAAAGTTTTTCTTTGGACAGTATTATATTTTTTGTTTATTTTTGAATTGAAAAGAAAAACAAGCACACTATTTTAGATAACATTTTCTGCAGATGTAAATGCATGTTTACTTTGTGTTTCATCAATTTAAAAAAAAAAAAACAATAAAATAATTATTGTGTCATGTGCAAAAGTTTGGATAACTTAATTAACTAATTTAGATTAAACTGATACATTAGGACTGATTAGGCAGGCCTAGAACTGTCAGCTGATGAAAGACTTTGTACACCCACACCTGTATCACCAAGCACCATCAACACCATCATCCAGTTTGCTGACAATACAATGGTGGTGAGTCTCATCACTAACAACAATGAGGAAGTGCAGAGAGAGGGGGTGAAACTTCTCACAGAGTGGTGCACAGACAACAACCTCTCCCTCAGTGTAAATAAAACCAAAGAGATGATTGTTGATTTCAGGAGGGGAGCAGAATCTCTGTGCATCAAGAGGACCATGATGGAAAACGTGAAATGCTTTGAATTCCTCAGAATTCATGTAGCCGAGGATCTCACCTGGTCTCTCAACACGTCACACCTCAGCAAAAAAGCTCAGGAGACTGAGGACTGTCAACCTGTCACATCAGCTCCTCTGCAACATCCACAGGTCCACAGTGAAGAACATCCTGACCAGCTGCATCGCAGTCTAGTATGCTGCAACATGGAATGGAAGGCCATGCAAAGGGTAGTAAAACTGCCCAGTTCATCACTGCTGCTGTCCTCCCACCCAAATGTGACGTTTACATAAAAGATGTCTAAGGAAAACCAGCAGTACCACCACAGAACCCACAGAATCCAGCCTCTTCCTGTTCCACTCACTGCCATCTGGGAGGAGATATTAGAACAATCAAACCACATCCAGAGCACCCACCAGATCATACATACAAACTATACTCCAACTAGGGCTGGTTCTGGCCTTTCAGGGCCCCTAAGCAGCATTTTTGGGGAGGGGCTTATCTTGCTATGTGAGTCATTGTGAAAGGCTAACTAATAAAAATGACTACCACAAACTGTCTAAATGATGCATTGCTGATGACTGAATGCTTTTTGTGGATCTAATAAGTTATTTTT
Organism: Pygocentrus nattereri; assembly: GCF_015220715.1. NCBI lineage: Eukaryota > Metazoa > Chordata > Actinopteri > Characiformes > Serrasalmidae > Pygocentrus > Pygocentrus nattereri. The sequence continues at coordinate 22,835,914 of NC_051222.1, forward strand.
GACACAGGTGTCTGTCTCATCACAAAGTGTTTGTTACTTATCAAGCTAACTTTACACATAGTTGGCTCAAAAGCACATGGTTCACCAATTGCATGACAATAGTACAGTAATAATTCAGAAGTTTTTAGGGGTCCCTTGGTGGCCCAGGGCCCTAAGCAGCCACTTATTTGGCTTTATAGGCAGACCTGGCACTGACTCCAACTATATGCACTCTGCACATTAATCTTATTCCAAACTGCTGAGTGACTTAGAATATACTTAGGTGGAACAGTTGAACTGTTGAATTGTTTACTGAACCCTATTTTTATTGTGTATTTACTGTACTGACTACTTGTTTTTTGTTATACTTATTTTGTGTATACATATTTTCTGTCATCCGACTACTACATGTGCACTCTGACTTGAAAAGGAGCCTGGGAATTTTTCATTATACGGTACTGTACATGAATAATGACAATAAAGTTGAATTGAACCGAGTTTAATTGAATTATCAAGTGTAATGCATTCTCTGGCTCTTCAAAACATGTGCTAATACTAAACAAAGGATCTAAAAATGAAGTTATTTGGTGCTTACAAAGCAGAGGAAGCTCATCACAAAAGTCTGAAGAATGAAAAACAACAGAGGCATTTTGGGAACAAGTGGTCTGAACTGACTGAATAATAATGGAACTATTGGCCACAATCACCAAAGGTATGTTTGGAGGAAAAACAGGAGGAGCATTTGATGAAAAGAACACCATGCCAGCTGTTAAGCACAAGAGTGTATGTATTATGCACGTGGTGTGGCAGCCAATGGTACAGACAACACTGCACCGGTATTTGGAAGAATGGATTCCATTAAATATCAGCAAATTCTGGAAGCAAATGTAACACAGTGAGTCAAGAAACTGAAGTTGAAAAGAGACTGGCTTCTACAACAGCCCAATGACCCAAAACATACCTTAAAATCAACCATAAACTACTTCAGGAAATGCAACCTGAAGATTTTGGAATGGCCCTCACTGGAATCTGTGGATCTTAAGCATGCTGGTCATGCAAAACAGTCCAAGAATATTGCAGAAGTTGAAGCGTTCTGCAAGGAAGAAAATTCCTAAAACAAGAACAGAACAACTCCTAGCTAACTACAAAAAGCATTTTCATGCTCTGATATCTGCCAAAGGGGGTGTTACTAAGCACTGACTAAATATTCAGTAGGGTGTCCAAATGTTTGCACATCCCACAAATCGTATTTGATTTTTTTCTTTATTTTCTGTTCATTAAAGTTTTTAACTTTAAAAATAGTGCTGCAGAGGTTGTGGTTACTTTTCACTTCAAAAATCAACAAGATATGTAATTTGACCATGGTGCCCAAACTATTGAATACAACTGAAATTATTTAAAGCAGATACAGATCGGTTAGAGTTTTGTGTTAAATTTTATTAAACACAAGGCAAAACACTGGAATTAACAATGCTACTCTGAAAACAAACACATTCAGAGACATGAGCCCTGACAAAAGAACAATGTTAATGCTATAAACGCAAAGACACAGGGCTTGGAGCACCTGAGAGAAACAACTGCTGGAATTACAGACTACACACAGGTGACTACAATAACAAGGGTGCAGAGCTAGAAAGCACACAAGAGAGGGTGCAGCACAAAAGGGTGGGGCTAAACTGTTTGCCCAAACAAACAACGACACTTTATATTTCAAATTTCATAATTACAATAAAATTTCTATGTTTTTCTCAGTCTGCTTTAAAGTCAACCTGAAATCAAAACGAACACTATTAACCTTGTTACTTCATGGCCCAGGATATATTAAGTTAAATTCATCATATCATCATTCAAAAGGCAAAATTTCTGTATGTAGTAACTTTCGCCCACCTCTAAAACATCTTCTGAGTATTTAGAATAAGGTTAACCACCCTATCACTGGGAGACATGCTTAGCTACCTCTGAAACCCACCTTGATACTGTGTACATCATGTTACAATAGAAAAATAAGTTGCAATTTCAGTTAATAGAAAAAACTACTTTATACTGTTTCTACTATTATTAGAGCACTAATGTAATATGAATGTCATTCAGTGACATTTATCCCTAATTATATGTAACTTTTCACACATAAAATGCAGCTCAATGTGATTGAGCCCATGCTTGACCTATGGTGACAGGAAGTATCTGACCTAACAGCTGACCTAATAATATACGTGCTCCCTAAATAGAAATATGTAACATGACTAAGGTCTCTCCATACATTAGTAATGTACCTTCTTAATTTGCTTTGGGGTTTCTCGTGCTGCTCATATGTCCTTTTCCTCAGTATGAAGCTAATGTGAGGCTAAACGATAGGGCTAGTACGGCCAGAAGTGGCAGCAGACTTCTTTCTGCAACAGGTGGGTGATATATCACTGGTGTATCATATGCTTCTGCAGCACTCAGCGGTGCATGGCCAGGGTCTTTTGATTTGGGTCAGGCTGACTGGCTGGTCATTAATTGCCCAAGGCATTGTGAAATTCGACAGATGTTATGCTGCAAAGCATTTTGGAGGAAACTGTCTGGAGAATACAGAAGGATATATTATCGTTATAGCTACACTACTGGTGTTGCTCTGAAGTATATCCTCTATTTCAGTTGCAAAAAGCTTTCTGTCAAATAGTGGGCCCAGAATACAGGGCATTCATTGACCTTTCCATGATTCGCCCCCAAATGTATTCTTTCATAAGCATCCATCCACATATTTTTATGTATGTATTCTTGCATAAAATGACAAACTTGATGGAAACAACAAATATCAAGTAAAAATGCATAAAAGTTTGAAGAAATGCAATAAATAATGATGGAAATGCATTTAGTGAATAAATGATCTAAAAATATTAATAAAGCTATAGACCTGATCATGTGTTTCCCTTTTGCAGGCCAGTAGCTATAAGGAAAATAAAACATCTTTTTATCTTATCAAAGTAAAAAAAAAAAATTTTTTAATTGATGAGACAGTAAACAAACTCCTCTACCAAATAATGGACATTTTCTTAGCCATCATGTTATCCAGTGTCTTCTGTGAAATACAACCACAACATGGAATCAAACAGCAACAAGAATTTTCTCAATATTAAAGATTTGTCTGTAAACTCCAACTCAGCCTAATTTGCATAATTCTTTTGCGATAATTTAGTTGTTCACTTTTTTATTTCAGCAGCTGGATGGCAACCTGGATAAGTTTCACTGAACATTGCCAAAATCCAGTCCTGCCTAATGAGAAATTCTAACACATAACTCTATTTGTGTCAAAAAAAGTAATTGTAGTAAAAAGTAATTGTAGTAAAAAAAGTAAAAGTAGTAAAAAGTAATTGTACTGATAAATTTAGAACGTGTTACCAATTTTACACAATAATCTATTAGTCATGTAATACAACACATAATAATGTATCAAACTAATAATACTGTATAGATAATACTGTATCACAGCCTGTGCTACTATATGTTATTGTATTGTTATATCATGAGTGGCCTGTTTGCAGGTTGGTAGTGATGAAATACATGTAACAGTGTTATAAATTAGGGGAAAGAAGAGGGAGGAAGATCCTCCTGCCAGGAAAGACTTCTAAAGAAACTTCAAAAGCTGAAAGTGATGAATAAGTGACTATGTGTGATTATATGAAGATGAGGTTCACTATATGAGTAGTTTCTGATTCCTGCTGAGAAGTTAAAAGAAAGTTGCATTCTTTACCTGCATATTCTTCAACATAGTCAAACACCCTGAAGAAAGACATGCTTGTAAGACCTGAACTGTCAGCCTACATGTCAAAACAATGTTTTCTGAACAAATACATGCTTCACACATTGCAAGGAGCTACTTTAATAAAGTATGAGTGAAATGTAAACACCTGATCTAAACCATAAAGCATAATCTTCCAGGTTCTGATAAAAGTATATGATGCAGTTTTGAATAATCCATCTTTCATGTACCATCATTCAGGCCTCTTTCTCCAAATGGGCAAAGTCATTTGCATTGTCATATCAGCTTCCCGCAGAAAATGCTAAAGGTTGGATCCACCTCTTCTTGCACTGTATGTATTACAGAATCCATAGAAAGTTGACAGGATGAGAGAACAATTACGATTCTGTTGTTTTGTGTCTGTGACTATGCAGGGGCCTAAGCTCTGTGAAGATGCTGGTGAGAGGAAAAAATAAAAGACATTGCAATGTATGAATTTCCATGACCCAAAACAAAAAAAAAATTCAATCGTTAAATACTGTTCTGGGCCTCATTGCAGGACTGGCAACAATACACAGCCAACAACATGCAGATACATACAGTAAATGTTACCGTGATGACAGCCTTACTGGTATAGTGATGGTGTTAGCCACTATCTTATCTAAATGTATTTTGAATACATACTGATGTTTCTAACTGTGTTTTTTGTTGATGTTTAGGAGTTGATGTAGATGATGTACATGAACCACTCTTCAACTACAGTGACCACTTTTGTGGCCGACAGCAAAACTGAACTTGTGACAGAACATTCCATTTACCACTACGTCAGTGTAACATTGTGGCTGACAGTGACAGAACTTTCCATTGCTGTTCCATTAAAACACAGGAATATCTAGCTTGCAGTCATCCATCTACTGCTAACACTTAAACGCAGCATAAGAATTCTTTCTAAAACAGCATCTCACCATTGCAGATTCTTAGGCATTTTACCAAACCAATTTCTAGCAATTGTTTGCAACCAATTTGATGAAAAGTTACAGTCTATATTAGAGGCAGATTTGGCAAATTTAGCCTTTTCTTATGATTTCATTCTTATAAATTCAATGAAACGGTCCCAGAGAGGTTCTAGTGAGCAGAATTGCCACTAAGTAATGTCTTCCAGTTTTGTCTGATGCTGGAAGGCACTCCCAAACTCTTCTGCATAACCAACACACACATACATCCCACGCACATACATTTCTTTCTGTGAATTGTGGGGACATTACATAACTACTGTTAGCCTAACCCTAATTTCCCCCTAACTCTAACCCTAAACCAAACTTTAACCTTACCCTAACCTTGAAATAATACAATAAGCAGATTCTTCAGCTCTGGGCTGGTCAAAGCACAGTTGAGGTTACAAAGTGTTTTTCTGCATGTTGTGTGCAATTACACAGTTCCACCAGAGAGGTCTCCAAATTCCCAAATCTTACATAGTGCAGCTTAAAATCTTGTATAATAAATCTGGTCTCTCCATGACGGCTCTTTACTAAACAAAACAACTCAGTGTATATTTATTGCTCATAGCTCTTAAGGTTTATTAGACTCTAAGGTGTATTATTCAGTAACTACAGGGACTTCAATGAAAACTGGTTGAGCTACACTCTTAAAAAGATGATTGTTTAAAGGCTCTTTAGTAAAGAAAATGGTTCTATGTAGAACCATGAGCTCTCAAAAAGCCCTTTGCATGATTAAAGGTTCTTTGCAGTGTGAAAGAGTTCTTCAGATTGATGGAAAATGTGTTGTATATGGTTGTATATAGCACCAAAAAGGGTCCTTCTATTGTTACGATATCAAGCTTATAGCAATAGGAGAATCCTTTTTGGTGCCACTTAGAACCCTTCTCAAAAAGATTCTATAAGGAACCATCTACAGCACATTCTCCATCAACCTGAAGAACCCTTTCACACTGCGAGGAACCATTTAATCATGCAAAGGGTTCTTTGAGAGCTCAAGGATCCTAGAATCCTTTTTTATTATAAAAGAACCCTTGAAGAACTAGCTTTTTTAAAGATTGTATTCTTAGGTTTTTAAGGTGTGTAAAGTAAACATTTTTATTTATGGTGTTGTGGTTTTAGAGTAATAGAGTCGTCACCTTTTTGTATGATTTGATGCTTAAAATGTTCGGACATATCAAAATCAAGATCTTTTACACTATTTTTACAAACAATGCAAAAATCCTGATGAATAAATGAGGGGTGGGAGAGTGGTTCTGAGCTTCTGGAGCATCTACATGAGTTCTCTCCAAGAATAAATGAATGTATTACATGAAGTTGATATAAATGAAATGGCTGTTAAAAAACAATCCAGAATGGTGCTTTTAAGAGAGAGTGAGAGTAAGTGTGCGAGAGTGTGCGTTAGACAGTGAGAGGGTGGCAGAGAGCTGGTGGGGCCACAGTGAGAGCTGGGTGTAATCGTTGTGATTATAGCCTTTACATCCTCTTCACCTTCTGAAGCTGCTGGAGTCGCTGGAAAATTGAGACCCTCCTCAGAGTGAGACGAAGACCTTATTTTATTTCATTTCTCTCTTTCTCTCTCTCCACTCTCGTCTCACATTTTCTCTCTTTCATTGAAACATACTGATGCACAGTATCACACATGGGATTCTTTCAGGGTTCAAATCTCATACTTGTTATTTGTTAGAGTATGAAAAATCTCTTTTTCAAATAAAGATGCAGTTACACATCCAGGGGAGCCACAAGCTTTTGCTATTACCACGAAAGACGTTAATTTGTCATTGCATTTGCTGCTGGGCTTACTGCATCACTGAGCACTAACACACTCATTAGAACATTAAGTGCATGAACATGTAGACAGGTAAAACAGGAAAGCTATCATCAGAGATGTTCACAAGTCAATCCAAGGCAAGTCTTGAATCTCTGGGGTGCAAGTTTTGTAGGGCCTGTTTACGCCGTGCATTAACATGTGTTTTATTTATCTGAACACAGTGCAGCCCATCTATCTTTTAATGTGGTCAAGTGCTTTTCAAACATCATCTGTTCACCAAGAACACAAGCCAGTGCAATGACTTAACCTTCAGCCCACAACTGCCCCCAATTTGGCCTGAGAAGCATTGAAGGGTGCTTTACAGCCCACGTGGTCCACAGCCCAGGGGTTGAAAAACCCTGTTTAGCATAAGACACAGCTAGCATGCTAGATCTAATCCAGCTGAAATTTACAAGTAAGTTTGAAAGGAATGTGATCTGTAACTTACGAAAACTATCAGCGAGATTAGCTGACAACTTTAGACATAATAACTAGTGCACTAGCTAGCATACTTGCTGTTCAAACTTTTGTTTTTGCCTTTTTACTTTAAACACTGCATTTACTGCATGCAGCACTTCGTTTTTCCTTCATTCATTCAGCTGAAGGTTTGTCTAAAATGAAAAGCTTGGTGTAATTTGAAGCCAAGACAAATGGTATTGCAGTAATGAGTGTGCATGCCAACAGAGAACTGACAGGCAAAGTCACATACATAAGGCTGGAAGCCAAAAGGTTAATTTGTTTACCACATTAAGGTTGGCGGCCTTATTTAATCACTTCTGCTCTGTTTTCTCCTGGCTGAGTCGCAAATCTTGAGTCAGAGTTGTGATTTGAAGGCAGAGTTGAATTTCAAGGCAAGTCTGATTCCGAGTCAGTCAAAAACATGCAAACTTTTATGCTCATTTTTGATAATTTTATGTTGAAATTTCCTTTTTTTGTTTATTTATTTGTCAATATACATACTTGGGTGGGAACTTAAAAAGCAGGTGGACATTTCGTGCCATGTAATTTAGGCTGACTAGAAGCATTAAAATAGCAGAAGCCAGAGAACTTTCTGCTTAATCCAGGGGTCAGCAACATCCAGCTTCGTTGATTGTTCTAACAGTTTTACAAAAAAATGGCCTTAAATGCTGGAGTTACTGTATAATTACTAATTCACCCTTTAACCCTCAAGATTAATCCACAAACTGATGGTTGCCACAACAACATAGACAACAATCTTAACTGCCTAGTGGCTAAAGAAACAACAGATATTTAAGACAAACATCGATAAGTTGGAGACAAATGGACTTGTATTTATAATCACACCAGCTGGTTTCCTATTACATTTAATCTGCATTGAGAAACTGTTGAACACTAAAATGTTGTGAGGCTGAAGCTGCTTCTCATTCGCCAGCTTCTTATTCGAATTCTCCTGTTCCGATTAGAAAAAGAAGCTGGCAAATGAGAACCTGACTTCAGCCTTGATAAAAGTCAAATAATGAGAGACAAATTGCAAGAAACTATTCCACTTTTAGAGAAATATATTTAATCAGAGATTAAGTGAGAAAAGCAGCTATAGCTGAGTTCAAAGCAGAGCAAAGTAAGCCTGTGTTTTTGTTTATATTTTTTTGTCTATGCTAGGACATTAGCTAGTACATATTAAGACAAATTTTTAGCCATAATGGTAAAATGTTACTTTAATAAAATGGTTATAAAATGTTGTAGCACCCATGGTTTGATATTTCATGAAAGGAGTGACAAAAAAACAAGCATATAAGCGAAAAATTGATTAAAATTGACTAAATCAATGTATTTTGACAAAATAAGGTGCATTACAATTTCTTATTACATTACATTGCATTAGATTTACTTCTTATTTCTGATTGATGGGGTTTGCCAACATTTTATATAGTGCATCTAATATTGAAAAAGTTATTACAAAATAACACATTTCATTTCATTAGTCAGATACTTGAGAAACACTTTCATTCAGTCAAAAACATAGGTTACACTTCAAGAGAAGAAGAGGAGAGCCTGAGGGAGTCTGAATTTAAAATTAATTGACAATAATGATGGGGCTGCTTTTTGAGGTGAATTAGTTGTCATTTTCTGGTGTTTGCTGTGAGTGCTGAAGGCTTATTATCATTTGCTCTTCTACATGCTTGGGTGTATACTGTGTGGTAAAATAAATAAATAAATAGAACTTTGAAAATAAGCGTGCTGATATTTGAGCTTCTGTGATGCTTCATTCCCATCAGCACTTCAACGGCAACTTATTAGACCTGGCTGAGCTCTCCAAACCCCCTCACCAACTATGGTTTTCCTTAAACAGTGCACAGAATGCTAAGAAACAAGCTAGCAATTCTCGTCTGGCCAATCAGGAAAGCACCTTTTAAGCATATTATTTAAAAAGGTGTGCTTTGGACAGCCATCTAACACCTTCAGAAATGATCCAGTCTCAGAATGCGACCGAAATTAAGTGTTGCCTTAGACGAAACCTCAAAGACGAGGCCCAATCGTGGAGAGGCCAGGAGAAATGTATCAAGGTAGACATCAAAGACAGAGTCAGTGTGGCGTAATTGGATGTTAGAAAAGGTTTCTTCCGTGAGCCATGGTGTTGCTTTGTCTCTTACAGAAACCCATCCCTGCAGACAGCTACACTCGCACTCAGCCAGTGATTCAGAACATTCCGGAAAAAAGTCATGCCATGGAGCATTGCGGGGACATTCCGCCACATGCTTGGCTTTGAATGATCTGTGCTGAAACTTGGACCGGGAGAAAGCTGCATCTGTGGATGCCAAGTAGTCGTGGCATAACCAAGCGCTAAGCTCCTCAGGTTTGCATCAGATGAGCCTGAGGCAAGTTCCTCATCTTCCCTGTGAGCGCATATCCCTGGCGCCCTGAGATCTGTGATTATTCTGTTGCCCCAATGGGCCGCTGGCGACAAAAAAAGAAAATAAAAAAACAGCGTCTTCAAAGTGGGATGCATCCATAAGTGAAGGCTGAATGAGGCCGTAATGAGTAATCTGGGAAAGCAAAGGGAGCCAAGCTCATCCAAGGGGGTGGGAGGATGACTGGAGAGATTAGGGAGGCTGACACTACTGCTGGAGGCACTGTGTAACTGTGTATACCAGTGTGTGAGTGTGTGTGTGTGTGTGTGTGTGTGTGTGTGTGTGCGTGTGTGTGTTACAAAAAGAGAGAATAAATATGGAGAGCAAAAGAAATCAAGACAGCAAGTGCTTCACAAACTCATAAATACAACTGCACACACAGACACACACACACACACACACACAACTGCACAGACGGACACACACACAGACATACACACACACACAACTGCACAGACGGACACACACACACGCACTTTGTCAATTTTGCCAGACACCTCCTTCACCGCACACACACATACACATGGAGTGCCTACAATCCTTTGAACTGCCACTCAACAAAATGCTCTGTCGAATCAATGAATAATTTGGCCAGGTGTCTGTAAAGAATGAGGGAAAGAAGACAGATTGGCTGTGCATGGCCAGGTCTTTGAGTATGTCTCCTTGTTTAGATAAAAGCAACACCTCATACCAACACAATTAATTTAATGATGCAGAGCAAGGTGCCTCCTAGAAAGAAATAGAAAAAAACAAAACAAAAAAACAAACATACATCTACATATCATCACTGTTGGAACAAAAAACATTTTTTCCACATTATTTTACACTGAAAATGTCAGCTCACCTTTATATTGGGTCAACCTTTCATGATGAATGGACCAATAGAAATGCTAAAAAATGACTTGGATAATTACTTGGATAAATTATACTTTTTACACATATAATTAATCCAAAAATAACAGAAAGTAACATAATCAGTAATCTGTAGCAGAATATATGTTTAATATAGCCCTCCAACAGAAAAAAATACTTCTGCACATTTTAGTGCACAATTACTGTTTTTTTAACTAAATTTAGTATAGTGGGGAAAATGAATAACACAAAAAAGGCTAGAATATGATAAATGAAATCTTACATGCTATAGCATAATTCATGTAATGTAAAGTTAAATTTTACGTTTTGGATACATTTTTGATAGCATTTTTTCTAGTATCAAAGTTTTCCACTAAAGAAACTTGAAAGATAAAAGAAAAATAAAAAGAATTTTTAGTAAACAGTTTACTACTGTTTGCTAGCATGTCTTCCATTAAAAATCATAGCTCTGTTTCTCACCACCACTGTGACTTTATGAATAGCTCTTATTTACTGTGAAGCACTTCTTGCAAACCAGCCATTAGGGCTGTACTTTGTGTACTTCTGGTGCCGGTCCCAAGCCCAGATAAATGGTGAGGGTTGTGTCACGAAGGGCATCTGGTGTAAAACTTGTGCCAAAACTATCATGTGGATCACAAATATGATTGCCATACCAGATTGGTCGAGGCCCGGGTTAACAACGACCACCTCCGGTGCTGTTGACCAGAAGGTGCTGGCGGAAATTGGACTACTGTAGGTCGAAGACCATCAAAGAGGAGAGGAGGAAGGCGGGTTAGAAGGCAGCGAGAGAGAAGGAAAGACAGGAGTGTGGAGGTTGGAGTAGGGACTCTGAACATAGGCACAATGACTGGTAAAGGCAGAGAGCTTGCAGACATGATGGAGAGAAGGAAGGTAGATATTCTGTGTGTCCAGGAGACCAGATGGAAAGGAAGCAAGTCCAGGAACATTGGAGGTGGATTCAAATAGTTCTATCATGGTGTTGAGAGGAAGAGAAATGGAGTAGGGATAATCCTAAAGGAACAGCTTGTGAAAAGTGTTCTGGATGTAAAGAGAGTGTCAGACAGGATCATGAGCCTGAAGTTAGAAGTTGATGGTGTGATTTTGAATGTGGTCAGTTCATATGCACCACAGGTTGGTTGTCAGTTAGAGGAGAAAGAGGAATTTTGGAGTAAGACGGATGAAGTGGTAGATGGAGTCCCTAGAGAGGAGAGATTAGTGATTGGTGCAGACTTCAATGGACATGTTGGTGAAGGGAACAGAGGGGATGAAGAGGTGCTGGGTATGTATGGTGTGAAAGACAGAAATGCAGAAGGTCAGATGGTTGTAGATTTTGCTAAGAGAATGGAAATGACTGTGGTGAACACGTATTTTCAGAAGAGGGAAGAACACAGGGTGACATACAAGAGTGGAGGGAGGTGCACACAGGTGGATTATATCCTTAGCAGGAGATGCCACCTAAAGGAGATTGGAGATTGTAAAGTGGTGCCAGGGGAAAGTGTAGCAAGGCAGCATAGGGTGGTTGTCTGTAGAATGACATTAGAAACAAAGAAGAGGAAGAGAGTGAAGACAGAGCCAAAGATTAGATGGTGGAAGCTGAAGGAGGAGGATGGTTGCAGGCAGTTCAGGGAAAAATTGCAACAGGCCCTTGGGGGCAGTGAGGAGCTACCTGAGGACTGGGAAACTACAGCTAAGGTGGTGAGAGAAACTGGCAAGAATGTGTTGGGTGTTTCGTCTGGTCAGAGGAAAGAAGACAAGGAAAGTTGGTGGTGGAATGAGGAAGTCCAGGAGAGTATTCGGAAGAATAAGGCAGTTAAGAAAAATTGGGATAACCAGAGAGATGAAGGAAGTAGGCAGGAGTACTGTGAGGCTAGTCTCAAAGGCTCAGGCCTATGATGAGCTGTATGAGAGGCTGGACAGTAAAGAAAGAGTAAAGGACTTGTATCGTTTGGCTAAACAGAGAGATAGAGCTGGAAAGGATGTACAGCAGGTTAGGCATTAAAGGATAGAGAGGGAAATGTACTAGTGAGTGAACAGAGAGTGTTGAGTAGATGGAAGGAGTATTTTGAAGAACTAATGAATGAGGAAAACGAGAGAGAGAGGAGGACAAAGGGGGGGGGGGTAGTGGATCAGGAAGAGCAGAGAATTAGTAAGGTGGAAGTGAGGGCAGGTTTAAAAAGGATGAAGAATGGAAAGGCATTTGGTCCAGATGACATACCTGTGGAGGTATGGAGATGTTTAGGAGAGAAGGCAGTGAACTTTTTAACCAGGTTGTTTAACAAAATCCTGGAGAGTGAGAGGATGCCTGATGAGTGGAGAAGCAGTGTACTGGTCCCCATTTTTAAGAACAAGGGTGATGTGCAGAGCTGCAGTAACTACAGAGGTATAAAGTTGATGAGCCACACGATGAAGGTATGGGAAAGAGTTGTTGAAGCAAGGCTAAGGCGAAAGGGTTCAGATCAGTTAGCAGCAGTTTGGTTTCATGCCCAGAAAGAGTACCACAGATGAAATTTTTGCATTGGGAGTGTTGGTAGAGAAGTCCAGAGAAGGTCAGAAGGAGCTACATTGTGTCTTTGTGGATCTAGAGAAGGCATTTGATAGGGTGCCAAGAGAGGAACTGTGGTACAGTATGAGGAAGTCAGGTGTAGCTGAAAAGTATGTTAGGGTGGTGCAGGACATGTATGAGGATAGTGAGACAGTGGTGAGGTGTGCATTTGGAGTGACAAATGGTTTCAAGGTGAAGGTAGGGTTACATCAGGGATCAGCTTTGAGCCCCTTCTTGTTTGCAATGGTGAAGGACAGGTTGACAGATGAGGTCAGGCAGGAGGCTCCATGGACCATGATGTTTGCAGATGACATTGTAATCTGTGGTGAGAGTAGAGAGCAGGTGGAAGAGAATCTGGAGAGGTGGAGGTTTGCACTGGAGAGGAGAGGAATGAAGGTCAGTAGAGACAAGACGGAATACATGTGTGTGAATGAGAGGGAGGCAGGTGGAAAGGTAAAGATGCAAGGAGTAGAGGTCGTAAAGGTGGATGACTTCAAATATCTTGGGTCAACCATCCAGAGCAATGGACAGTGCAGAAAAGAGGTGAAGAAGAGGGTGCAGGCAGGATGGAGTGGGTGGAGATGGGTGTCAGGGCTGATGTGTGACAGAAGGATAGCAGCAAGAGTGAAAGGGAAGGTTTACAAGACAGTAGTGCGTCCTGGTATGATGTATGGTTTTGGATGTATGGCTCTGTCTAAAAGACAAGAGGCTGAGCTGGAGGTGGCGGAGATGAAGATGCTGAGATTTTCGTTGGGAGTGACACAGCTGAACAAGATTAGAAATGAGCAGATCAGAGGGACAGTGAAGGTGGAGCAGTTTGGAGATAAAGCCAGAGAGGCCAGGTTGAGATGGTTTGGACATGTGTTGAGGAGGAATAGTGGATATATTGGGCAAAGAATGTTGGAGATGGAGCTGCCGGGCAGAAGGAGAAGAGGTAGACCTCAGAGAAGGTTTATGGATGTAGTGAAGGTGGACATGGAGATGGTTGGTGTAAAAGTAGAGGAGGCAATGGATAGAGCAAGATGGTGGCAGATGATCCGCTGTGGCGACCCCTAAAGGGAGCAGCCGAAAGAAGAACAAGAAGATTGTGAAGCACTTCTTGCACAGCATAGCGCTGTCACTGACATTTTATTAATCTGATCCAATGTGTTTGTAAATTTGAAGCACTGGAAATATATTAAACCCTTAAAATGGCAGGCTTGTTACATGTAAAACATGTATTCAGTAACTACAGGTACTTCTATGCAAATTGATTGAGCTATTTTTATGTTATACAAACTTTTATGTGCAAACTTTCAGCCATTTAAGGGGTTAAACAAGAAAAACAGAAGTGTCTGAATATTTTGGTCTAGGTCTTTGTGTAGGCAAAAAAAAATGTTATTGCACACTTCTATACCCGAACAATAGCTAAGCTGAGTTGCATTGAAGTCCCTGTACTTACTGAATAATAATCCTTAGTATGCATGCAATCAGCCTGGGATTTTCAGGGGCTAAACTGTAATTGATAATTTAAAATACTGCATTCTCTCCTCCATTTATATCAATTAGACTTGAAGTTTTTACTGAAAATGAGACTGTAATATATGACACTACATAGTGGTCATTACTTCTTAAAGCTACAATAAGGATCAAAATGAGCGTCAATTTTGTATGAGAGACAGAAATTAACAGCATTTGAACTTGGAACTGATCTTTTTTTTTTGTTATAATATGACAGCTTTTCGGCCAATGACAGCTGGGATAGGCTCCAGCACCCCCCGCGACCCAGAAGGAGAAGCATCTTAGAAGATGTGATTGATGCATTTTTGACGCAATTCTTAGTATCCTCTCAAAAGGTCCAAAGAGCCTGTTGAGAATGAGGTGGTGGGAGGAGCATGACAGGAAGGTAGTGTCGTGAATGTGTGTGTGTGGTGTGGTGTGGTGTGTGTGTGTGTGTGTGTGTGTGTGTGTGTGTATAATATGACAGAAATTATAGATAAAGAAGCATTTTTAGTATTTTTAAGAGTGTAACCCCAGCTGTGGCTCAACTGAGTAAAAAAAAACAATGCAGAACTATGTAGTGATGTGTGTTCTCAATACCTCTAAACCCTGAGAATGCTAACCTCACACACCATTTAAATCAGTCCTAACAACCAACTACAGGGCAAATATTCAAAGGTCTGTATGTGTTAATTAAAAAAGTACATAAAAATAAATCATTTAGGGTGGAGCAAGAAAGATGAGCATCATTAACAAATAAAGTGCAAAAATGACAAAGGTCTCATAAATTTTGCAAATCCTTCACTACAAGTATTGTTCAGTTTAGCAGCATGCAAAACCAATTCTACAGCAGCCTTCTGAGCTTAGGGGCAGAGGGCTCCTCATCAGAGCTGTATGCTAATTGAAAGTCCTGGCATTTGGATGTTTGAGTTGCAGGGTGAGGATTGTTAAAAGGCAGCTGGATGGATCTGAATGTCCTTGGGCAGGGGAATCAGCACTCGTATGGCTGGGGAAGTGGGTGAATGAGAGTCTGTAAGCATGTGTGTGTTTGTGTGAGGGCTCAGAGGCAGAAAGGTTGTAAAATGGCCATGACAGGCATGAGAATTGGTGTAACAGTAAAATAGTAAAAGAATGACTGTTGGATGAAGCCTCAATAGCATTTCCAGAACGCAAGAGAGAGAAAGAGCAAAGGACATGTTTTTTAAATAAGTTGGCACATTCAAGATTAAACATGAAGGTTCTTGGTCCTCAGCTTGGTCCTCAGTTCTGTTAAAAACTCTAACTTGTATGGAACCTTTACATTATGTGAAGGTTCTTTAAACGTCCAAAGATGTTCTTCTCCCACACTTCTAATTTATAAACACAGACCTATTGAAAGGTTCACTGAGAGTTTCTTTACATTGCTGCAAATCCCATAATATAAGTGCAAGTGCAGGGGGCTTTTACTGCCTTGTTGTGGCTCCACAGCAGAACTAGATATTTAGGTTAAATAAAATAATCTTCCTTTGCAATGAAATAAAGCTCTGGTGATTGTTCTAACACAGTTTAACAATAAATGGTATAAACTCTGGAGTTAAGGTAGAACTGTTAATTCACCTTTAGCCCTGATGATTGGCGCCCAGACTGGCCATCATAGCAATGCAGACAACAATCTTGACCAGCTAGTAGCTAAAGAAAAAGCAAAGATAAAGATTCAAAATAAACATTGTCACAAAGCTAAAGTCAGCTTCTCATTCTAATGGTCCCGTTCCACCTTAAATGGTGCAGCAGTTACATTCAGGCGTCTCAGGCACCATTTAAGGTGGAACAGAAAGACTCTAAGAAGAAGTGGCGAATGAGAAGCTAACTTCAGCCTCATAAAAAGTTGAACGTTTAGAGACATTTTACAAGAGAGCTATTCTTCTTTTAGAAATATTTCCTGCTGGAGAAAAGTGGCTATAGCTGAGCTGAAACTTAAAGCAGAACAAAGTACGACTGCGTTTTCATTTAGATTTTTTAGCCTATACTAGTACAGTATGAGACATATTCATAGCCAAGATGTTAAAATGGACATGAAATGTTGTGGCTCCCAAGCTGGTTTGACTTTTTTTGAATGAACAAAATGGCTCTTCTTAACATTGTCTAGTGGTCTTGCCACATGTCTTCACTTCCAATATTCCTGAAAGATCAAATATAATACACATTACAAGTGGTAAAAATAAAAAGCTAATGATGCTAGCTTGTTACACTTGTGTGACTGACTGTACTCTAAATGTGAAAAGAGCTTAGAGGAATTTAGGGGGTGGTTTTAGAGGAGGTTTGCCCTTAATAAAACAGATGCAATGAGCATGGTCCTCAGATAAGACAAACTGTTCGCCTTAGCTCGCGGTATATCATACCCTTTGGTTTTCATAACCACATACATCGATTCATAACATTTTCACACAACGATGATCTAACAGCCAATGATTCTTTTCCTTCGTTTTTAGATTCATAGAACTGTCAGTTTCAGAATAAGAACAGCAATGGTCCTACTGGTTGATAGACAGCTGTATTGATTGTCAGTCAGAGTGTGTCTAGAAGAAAAAAACAGGCCTTTCATAGGGCTGATGAGCAAAAGGATGGACGAGGTCTTTATTCTTGCTACGCTTTATTTTTCTGTAGCTGATGAATCTTTACCCGATAAATCCTTGAGTCTGTCTGAGAATTCAGAGAGCATTCAATGTGTTAGCAGACTGTAGCAAAACTGCAAAACATTGATATTCAGTCCATCAGTACAAGGTCCTGAGATGACTCTCTGAATCAGAATAAATACATAAAGCACAGAAAAATATTGGAAACAAATTTGGAAGTTTAATTACAGAAACCACCACAGAAGTGGAAACCTTAAACCTTAACCTTTATACCTAGTAGCCAGTATAAACAAACTCAAAACCCAAAGGAACCAAATGACCACAACAGCCAACACCTAGAAGCTACATTTTCCAAAGCAAGCAGATTCCAAAGTCAGTACCCAAATGACGGCCTTGGAATGCACTAAAAAGAGCTTTCAACTACTCTTAAGGACACAAACATTTGGAGAGAGCAGTTTGTTTTGCCTTCACACACTGCAGATTTCTAAATCTCTGGCATGCTGCCAGTAGCTGAGATTATGAACAGAATGAAATGATGCAAAAGAAAAGAGAAAACCTTGCAGACCTTTGTTGATGAGCACAGGTCGAAGGCAATGTGTAGTACTGACATTATCAAAGACTGATGCTAATCTGTTCACTAACAATCATAATTGCTTTATTACGTATGTGCATACCTTCTACAGTCACGGTCATAAGCAGCACTGTGCTTTGGGAAGCAGAGATATTAAAAATTACAGTGAATGCTCTACAGGTTGCATTAGTTTTGGATCTATTATCATTTACAAATAATGAAGCTGAATACAATCAGGAAAATGAACCAAAGAGGTTGTTTGACATAAAAATAAAGTGCAAAGGTCAGACTATTCTTCACAACTTCCAATCACAACAGCAAGTATTTATTTTTATTTAATAGTGGCAAATGCAATAGCATAGGAAAAGCAAAGAATTGGCTGGTGTCTGATATCATGTATAGCCATATGCTAATTTGATTTGTTCAATAGTATTAATGATTAATGTGTCAACATCAGGAAAAAAGCAGAAAACAAATATTTAAACAAAAAATACTCAGAAGCCTCTACAACTACATATAACATCAAATTGATCCGTATTTACTGCATCCACACTTTACAGTTATTACAGTTTCTATTCTTTTCAAATGGCTTGCTATCAGTTTTTAAAAGATATCTGCAGGGAGATTGTTAACACTTTTAACACAATGTTTGACACATTCAGTGTCATGTTGAGGTCTGGACTTGGGCTGTCCATCGTTCTGAGAATAACGGTAGATTCTCTATTTGTTTCTTCTTTTGGTTTATTTTCTTTTTTCAATAAAGGCTTCTTGACAGCTGAGTTGTCTTCTCAAAGTGGAAAGACCGACAGAAATACTTGTGGATTATTTCAGATCGGAAGCAAGAGTCGAGGTCAATGATGAAAACTTTAAGTATTATTTATCTGATGGTTCATCTTTCCTTGTGCAAGTTGATGATCTTATTTCTAATCCTTCCAGAAATATCTGTTAAAAAATAAGCAATGTGATTTTGGCTGGAAATTCAATAAATGATAGCTGGCTCTGACTTCTGCATAGCACTGCATGTCAACATAATATATAGAAAATGTGCTTTAAGAATTATTTTTGTTTGTTTTATAAATCAAAGCATATATCAATTAATGAAATGTATTTATTTCAGCCCAAAGTAAATTCCATCCATGAAAACAAATTTTACTGGAATGTTTATTGAAATGTTTCAAGGATATGCGGCTTAGAAGATGGATGGATGGCTGGATGGCTGGATGGATGGATGGATGGATGGATGGATGGATGGATGGATGGATGGATAGATGTTTCAATATTCCTTCACCAACAATGGTATTTTATGTTGAGGTAACAAAGTCATGAACGTGTGTCATAATTAAATTCAGGTCATGCAACACTTGAATTAATACAGCGCAATTTGAAACACTGAATTATACAGGTTGAAACCATGTAAACTCATTAGGTCACACTGGATTTGAATGTCAATGTGACTGTTAAAATGAATCAGTGAGTTGAGACTGATATGAGTAGAGGTTCATGATCTAACATGTTCCTGTGCTCCCATTTCCTTTCCAACTCTCTCTGCCAACCAGAATTTGTGGACAGGAGGAAGATCAGAGGTGCTTTATTTACAAAGAGCCGACAACCCTCATGATTAATGAATACAGCACCACAAGAGTCTGCAGAAGACCTAGTGATCTGTAGGTCCACAGTCCCTGCCATTTGGACAAGCTCGCAACAAGACAAGAATGCTAACCTTTGTCAGTAGACATCTATTGAAAACACTGCACAAGCTATTCAGTTGTAATCTGGAAACAAACAGTTGTGCTACCATTGTGGGGAAGGCAGTGAGGTCAGGTTGGATAGGGCCATGATTATGGGTTTGTGATGTGAAGGTTCTTCATCCTTACACATCTCTTTTACAACAATAGTTCTTTAAAGAACCATTCATTGACAGGTTCTATAGCTAACCAAAAGTGCTGTTCTGTGGCATCAGACTGAAGGACCTTTTTGAGTGTAGCACAGAAAACAAGCATACATTTCTGACCAGAAAATGTCTGATTCAGGTTATGCCATTCCAACGGCACACAACCTTCACACATCTCAACAATGCTGAAGTTCTCAGCATCAGACTCTGAATGCAGCCACTCAGACCTTAATTTGAGACTGAAACTCAATACAGCTTAAAATCCCTCGTGAGGTTATTATTCACCAAACACTTGTGGACAGTGAGGACATACTCTCTCTCTCGTTCTCCTTCTCTCTATCTCTCACATAAATTTAAGCCCAATTTGTATGTATTTTCTCTTGATCTCTTCTGGACTCCATTTTCTTTCAGTCTTTCCCTTTGCCTTACATGCTTTTTCTCCATCTCATTCCATTCTCATTCCTCATCCCTCTGCCTACTTCCCCCTCTTCCTCTCTCACAGCCTCTCCTCATCTCTCACCCTTTCATCCTCTTTCGCTCTCTCTCCCTCTCTCTATTCCTTGCACTCTCTGCCTCTCCTGGTTCGCTCTTGTCTCCTCCAAGGTCTGCCGGCACAATAGCCGAATGGCAGATTTGCATTTTCCTTTTCGTTGCCTGCCGCCTGTGTCTGACATTGTGAGAGTGAATGAGAGCTGGCCCTCCAGGCCACTCACCTCTCTCTGCACAGCTAATTACAGCCCTCACAATTAGCATGCTAACGCTAGTCACAGTGTGAATGTCATCCGCCACTAATAAAGTCTCGGCCTTGCGGCTAACTGCCTGTAAGCTAGTGTATTATCCCTTATTATCCATTCATTTGCGCATAAACCCATTTTAGGCTAATTAACTTTGGTTTATGCCTGCATTTGAAGTAAAATGGATTGGGTAGCTTGGTCAAGCAGACTAGCTTAGTGGGCTTGTCTGGACCACCATTATTCGTAGCCCAGCAGTAGGCCTAAAAAACTCAGAGCTATGAAGAAGCACTCCACATATCAAAATGGGAATGAAATGTAATTTCTGGGAACATCAAGATAAGGCATGTATAGAAAGAGGGACTTCCTTTTGTAAGAGCAGATACCCACCACTAAGCCATTCTTGTAGATAGGGCTAGCCTGTGACAATCACATGGCCAATTGGATGACAGCTGTGGCCCAAAGTATGACAGATAGGAATTTGATGGACCAACTAGGTTATATCTTAGTCCCTGTGGGCCGATCAGTGTCCAGACGTGATTCAGTTAACCCACTGTCATCTGGACACTGCTTCATTCTGTGTGGCAGTTATGGAAGCTGACCAACAATTTGAGGTGGTTCTAGAGGTCAATGATTTTAACTGTGAGTCTGTTTTCTGATAGTTTGATCATTTTAGTTTTGAGTTACAAAATATACCGTTCATACCGCGTTTAGACGGTGTTCATATGTCGTTGATGCTTTATTTGAAGCACAGTCACTGTACAGTACACTGGCAAACAACAGGAGTGGAAAATGTATAGAGAATCAATACTTAAGATACACAATGTGTACTGTGTCAGAATCTTACTCAGTTAAAAGTATGAAGTCAAAATATAATTCAAACATTTTTTAAAAAATGTAAACAAATAAAATAAAAGATTTTTGGTGGTACATGGTATGGTACACAAACCTGAATAAGCATAGTTATGGGCAGTTTGTTTTACACAAATGTTTTGATTAAAACAATAAATCTATGGTAACATGATGGACTGGCAAAAAATAGAAACAAGCCGTTTTTTAATGAGTAGCTTATAGGTGCAAATGTAAGAAGTAGTTAGTAGGTTTTTCTATCAGAAATGTTATTGAGTTAAAGTACACACATTCTGTTTCAATAACATTCAAGTAAAGTATAAATCTCCCAACATAATACTTAAGTATAGTAACAGAATACAGTTACTTAATTACTTTCTGTCCTTAATGGATTAATATACCTGGGTTATTCTACAGAAACATCCACTGTTCTATCTATCCATAGGATTCACCAGTGACATTTTTAATGAAAAATGCATTTTGCAAATCATCAAACCACATGTTGTCAATCATAGAATATCCACTAAAACACATAATGTAGTTCTTTTGTATTCTATTTTTTTCACAATTACCTACGAATAAAGAAGGTCACACCAGTGACTTCAACTAAAAGCTTCATATGAAATCATGAGCTAAATGAGAAAATCTCGGACAACTGAAAAGACACAGCGGACTAACCAAGTGCTTTTCTTCAAAGTTCTTTAGAAAATAGGTAAAAGGAAGTCAGGCGATATCATCAGCGTGATTTTTAGTTCAAAATAAGAGATTATTTGTTATGCAGTAACACCAGTGACATGTTTTTCAAGTGCAATATATCTGTAAACACTAGGGACACAAAAACAGACATTACCATAGAACGACTCACTTCTTTGATGCTGTAAACATGATAGTGTTGCTTGACCATATTTCCACATTATAATTTGGAACTTCTGGACTTCAGTTTACGGTCCAGATGAAAAAATATCTGAAAAATGCTGATTCCAGCACCACTGCTCAAGCTTGACATATGGTGAATTCATTACCATTTAATTACAGTAATTTACTTAAGCCTGAAGCCGTTCCATTCAAAATCAGTCACTTATAGAAAGCAGATTGTGAAATCTTGTTGAACAGCATTATCTGTCTCTGGACTAAGATGGCTTATTTTGAGATGACCCTTCATTGGTCAATCTGGTCAGTGAAGTAAATGTATTAACATTTCATTCATGCTAATGTTGATATAGCTGGACCACCGACAGCTGCGGTCAACGAGATGCTCTGCTAGAAGACCATTGTTCCTTTCTCCTCTAATTCCCCTATACATTACAATGGGCCTCGGGCTGTGCGGAGGCCTCGGGTGACAGGAGGGTAGAATGAACTGTCATTTGTAACGAAATAAAAATCTGTCAGCCAGCATTTGTAAACCTGTCACCAATTTGCCGGATTAAGTGAGATGAAGTTCAGTCTGATGGAGGGTATTAGGATACGGCGGGCAGCGTAGGGGGTGAATAGGAAATGGAAGTGGCAGAAGGACTTTCATGTGATTGATGCATTTTTGATGCAATTCTTAGTATCCTCTCAAAAGGTCCAAAGAGCCTGTTGAGAATGAGGGGGTGGGGGGAGCATGACAGAAAGGTAGTGTGTCGTGAATGTGTGTATGGTGTGTGTGTGTGTGTGTGTGTGTGTGTGTGTGTGTGTGGAAATAGATTTCCACATGGAAATAGAACAACATATGCACACAATACCCCTGCCGAGTTCCTCTGTCAAGGGTGAGGGTGAAGAGCGCGTAATAGAATACGCTCATAATGAGTTGTATTTTCATGGTCACACCCACCCTCTGACTTAAACACAGAGAGGGTTTTTCCTATTCACACAAAAAGGTGTCTTAAAAAATGACAACGAACAACAGCCTTGTTTCCATAAACAAAGCAAAATAATATTAGCTGGCCTCTAATGAAACTGACTTAATGAATTCATGCCTAAAGCATCCACTTATGTGAGGGATTACATGTAGTGGTCTCCCCATTGTCATTAGGGCTGAACTCTTCTGGGGGACAAATAACGCGAAAATACTGTGTGTAACTAATATATTCCTTTAATGGACCAAATTTGATGTCTTCATTCAGATGCCCAAACTTTGCAGGGCATGACAGCAAAGCTATTGCAACAAACCAGCAGAAATTGAGCTTATTTGCTCGTAGAAAGCCAAAGACATGAAAGTAAGAGGTCAGGGGGCTTCCAAGCTTTCTTTCCTGCAATCTTCTTGTGACGGGTTTTAAAATCTATCCCTTTTAAAACAAAATTACTGGAAGCAGCTATCTAAATTTTGTTCTACACTTTTGTAGCAACAGGTAATCTCAACAGCCATGACACTTGGCAACCTAAAATTACAGCAACAAAAAAGTAGCTAAGGCCTTGAAAAAGCCAAGGAGACACGGTTCCCTCCTGATGCTGTCGACTGACAAACAACTTTCTCTTCCCTTTCAAAGCGGTTTAATTAGGCAAGGGCCGGTTGTGTAACTCCTGTAGGATTTCAGCATGGCTAAATCAATTTCATTCTCTCACACAGTGACACAACAGGCCGTTCCCACTAGACACCCCCCACCTCTTGTGGTGCCTCTCTGAGTGAGACAGAAATGTTCTAAATTTTCTGTGCAGACAGGAACCGCCAGAGATCCCTGAGGCATGAATTCACTCCAAGTCACTCGTGTGCAGTTTGTTGTCGATGAGAACTAATTGCTCTCTTGTAGAAATTTAATATTCCTGTATGTTTACCTGAACCCATATGTTTAAGATGTGGCACTGAGTTGGTAAAGCACTTCAAGAATGTGCACAAGCTTTGAATGGCAATGCCAGACCAGTTAGGTCTTCACACCAGGAGGTTTAGAGTTGCTTGACCCTAAGGCCAGCACCAAACGATTCTACCTTTGCAGGCTTCAACATCTTTGGTCAGTCTTTTACTGAAGATGTTTTCCCTTGAGCGAGGAACTCAACACCAAGATGTCCAGACTTCTCTGGACTTGCACATGCAGACTTAATCTCTTTCTGCAGGTGCCCTAGCGGCCGTTCTGCCACTAGAGAGATATTGAACCAGTACAATCAGGTGAAATTCTGTTGCTGTAACTGTATTATCAGATTAACTAAGATACTGTTGGCTCTCTGTATGTGAAATGTTGTGTACCTGTGTTGAGCTGCTAGTGAGCAGCGAGGGGCATCTTTGCAGCCAAATTATTATTTTAAAAAAGCAGAACTACCTAACTTTTTAATTTTGGATTTATTTTTGTGATGTTACAAAAACCAACACTTTAAATGTATCCATCCATTCTGCCTACAGTAGTTTAGCCCACGTACTCATGCTGACATAATAAGGAATGTTTCAACCAGCTTTTTGAATGAGGTACAATACAGGGCAGCAAATCAGAACAGGGATTGCTTGGATATATTAGTCTTCAAAGCACAGTAACAGAAACACACTGTTCTAAGAAAAGGCTAAAGAATGGTGATATAAAGTCAGTTATATTTTTGATAAATAAGCCCACAAAACAGGAAAAAGGAATAAAATTAATGAGGAACAAAAAAAACTTGAACCTTTTCTTAATGTCGCTGGCATTGTAACAACTACACTGGAACTGCTACAACCTTTTAGCTGCTAATTTTCCACATATTTATGCAAACTTACAATCAAGAGATTCTATTGTTTTTTTATGTTTCATTGCAGTTTTTCTACAGACTGCTAGCTTTTGAAGGACAGCCGTATCAGAATGTAGCTATGGGTCGATTGGCGAAACACTGCAGCTCAACAAATTTTCACTATCATTTCCACACCATCTTTCCCTATTAACGTCTGGTGGAAGGCAGAGGATGGATATCCTCTTCACCCTCCATCTCTTCTCATCCTCCCCCAACCTTTTTCGTTGTGTTTCTGACACCCATTGTGTTCCACAGATGATTTTTGGGCCATATTAAAGCAGAAAACAAAACCCAATAAATCTGCAAAAAAAAAGACCAGCAGTGCTGGTATAGTGAGGGGAAAGTGAAGGAGAGAGAGCCGTCTCTCATCACCTCGTCTGTAATGAAACGAGGCCCGACGGAATCCGCTCAACACGGTATTAATCAGAGCGCCGTCTCCCCCCCGTGCCGCCCGAAAATATCAGCCCTTGGTGTGACAAAGGCTCCCCTCAGCTTCAACAAGCAGATCATTATCTGCTCCGGTAGGAAATTAAAGATGGAGGGGTGGGGGGGTTGATGGTGGTGGTTCTGGGCCCCCGTAATATGCGGATATGCAGATTGGCAGGTGGGACGGCAGGATGAGACTGGCTAAAGCAGGGGCCACTTGATTAATATGCGACCCTGCCGGATGAATACCAAATGAGACGCCGATTTCTCATGTTATTGTGGACTAGGGGGGTGGGGGGGGGGGGTTGGTGGAGGGAGGACACTGGCAGTAAAATGTCAACATTCGTGCACCATTCTCTCATGCATGTCTAGTCACAGACGCAAGAAGAGATTTTCAAAAATTTACACACGATTACAAGGCCCTTGTTTGGAATACAGGCATATTTGGGGTCACGATGGGTTTGTTTAAGGGGCAAGAGCCACAGGGGGCTCTGAGTGGTGGAAGGAATAGAGGGGGGATTGATTGCACCATTGCACAGCTAGAGAGGAATCACAAGAGCTCATCAGTGTGGGGACGTTTATTGAACTAATAACGTCTGATGTATTTTCTGGTCTAGAAGTGGGTTTTGCAGCAATTTGTTGGATGTGATCTTTGAAGAACATCTAGCCAGAAAGATGTTAAGTGTGCTATGGGTTAAAAGCTCTGCAATTGACAGGCACAGTTGATGGTATGATATAATCAAATGTAACTTTAATCTGGGTCTGAAAAACTGGCCTTAAACAAATTTTACCAATTAACCACATTTCGAGATATCACCATTACAACTACCACTTAGAGATTCCCAGGATATTGAGGCTCTATATTGGAATTGTTATAACGTTCCCTGTGATTATAGGATTTTAGGATAGTACCGGATTTTATTTGCTCAAATGACTTAAACTTTGCTGGATGGTGCTTCACCTTGATGTAGTGGATGTGACGGCAATCAGCAATGTTTTTCAGGGCTAAAGGGATGTGAATCTCTCAGGGTCAAGAGAGTAGAATGTTCTTAGCAGGCCGAATCAGTCAGACCTGAAATCACCTTAACCTCTTTTCACAGTGGCCACATAATGTAACCTGCATTTCGTTTTCTTCAGTAAGGTTGTTGGAATATATTTCTATAACAAAAATGTGTTTGATTTACAATACCAGAAGTGAACTGGATTAACATCTTTGTGGCTGAACAAGCACGTTAACATTTAAAAGTGTGCTTTATGTGTTTAAATGCTATTTCTTTACAATTATATATGATTTTTGATATCTAGAAAGCTGCAATTGTGCTGTTTTTTCTCAGCATGACTGTCTTTGTGGATAGGTGTGGATTGTTTTCACAGCAGGAGCAACTAAGCCCCCCCACCCCTCATCCCTCATTGCTCACTAGCAGCTCATTTTCATTTACAGGTAGCCAGCAGTTGTAGTTAATCTGATAAAAGAGTTAATATGAGGAAAAATATTTGATTTCACTATATGAATTAAAAATATCTGACTCAATTTCCATTCTGCTGAGTGGACGCCAGGGCACTAGGGGGTCTGCAGAAAGAGGCTGCCAATGTTTAACTTACTGAAAACAAGACTGAAGACACAAAGCCCCTAGAGCATGGTGTAACTGGAGATGGCTGCAGGTCTGACAGAGCAGAATTCACAAAACTGTTGAAAAGACCATCTTCTCAACTTTTCAGCCTAGCAGCATCACCATTTATAGTTACACTGTAGATCTGTAATAGAATGTTGTAATTAATAGTTTTACCTTTTTAACCCCTGAAAAGTACTTCCTACTGCACTTTTGAGGCCAAACGTGAGAGTTGAAAAGAAAATGAAACAAAACAACACATGAGGCCCATTACTGAGTGTTTCTGAAGAAAGAACAAACTTATAGCAAACTTTCTGTTATGCTGTAGCTCTTGTTATCTTCCATGTGTAAAGTATGTAATTCTGAAGCGCTGTTATTTTGTTCGAGGAGCTCTTACACACAGTGTTATAATTGGGGACCCAGGCACAGCCCTCGCCTCTGATTGTGGGTCTCATTGGCACTGTACGGAAAAAGGTGTGGGGGGGGTGGGAGGTGGTGTGAGGAGGGGGGGCTCAGCAGCATTAGCAAAAGCTATAATTTCCTGCAATATCAATCTGCATTTGTTCCCTTTTCTTTTTCTCACTCATCCTCCTCCTCGTCCTCTTCTGGCCATCTCTGTGCCGTTAGAATGTAATTAAGAGTCGTGACCCCTTGACCCACCGGCTTTTACAAGCCGCTTGGAAAATGCTCCAAAATAGCAGATCTTTAACACAATATGCTCGCCCCCATCTCTCTCTCTCTCTCTTTCTCTCTCTCTCTCTCTCTCTCTCTCTCTCCCTCTAGAGCATCTCTCTGTCTCTGGAGGTTCAGTAATAGAATAAAATGATTAATCCAGTAATTGTATGGCAGACATTCGCTGCATTGAAATTGGGGTATTTCTCATTTTGAGCGTGTGATAATCAAGAAAAGGGGGGTGGGAGGGGGTTAAAGAACCTCCACAGTCAAAGCTCTTCTAGTGGAACAACCTGTGTACGCATGATTACGCCAAAGCTGACACACATGGGACCAAAGATGCTTCACTAATGGAGAGATGAATGAAAAAAAGAAACAGAAAACAGGAGGGAATAGACTCTGTAGGGTCAGTGAGGAAATATCTATTGAAATGTCATTAGGCATGAGACATGTTTTAATTATTTATGTGTTCAAAATATATCTCTCTGTTTCAGATGGTAAATGTGCAGTGATATAGCAGGGCTTTGAACCTTTCATGACTTTAAATTATTGTTTCAGTCAGATCAACTGGTCAAAAAAATCATAAAGAATAGAAATGGACCAAAATAAATAGAATAAAATCTTGTTACATTAACTTACATAACAGTTAAGTTTTTTCTTCTAATATAAAACACTAGATTATATAATGTTAAATAAAGGTTTTCTCATGACAGCGATGATATGCCATTGTTCATATTTTCTTAAAAGATACAAAAAATACATCAGCAACAATCCAATGTTTCCATGTGTTGAAATGCAATCAGAAACTACTTCTAATGAATAACTGTCACACAGAGCAAATTTCAGCACCACATAAAACCAGCTTGTGGGTTCTTTTCCTACAACCTTTTTTAAAGACATGTTTTTGAATAGGCTGTGTGTGGGGTGTGTGTGTGTGTGTGTGTGTGTGTGTGTAGTGGTGCAGAAGATGAAACCCCAGGTATTCTGTGTTTGTAAAAGGAGGATTGGAGGATTGTCTTCTCCTGTGACAACACTCTTGCCAGGAATGGGAAACACACACACACACACACACACACACACACACACACACGGTCATGACACACACGCACATACACAGTTTTGCCAGAATTTGAGATTATCTAAGTGTAAGCATTGGTAATATGTCCCATATATATTATATATGTAATAATAAAATGTCACATATAGATTCTGTATGTAATAATATGTTCATTATGTTTTTGATTAACAGTACTGTGCAGTCAAAAAAAGAAATAAAAATTGTATTTCATTGGGCAGCATTTAGTATTTATTTGCCCAGGAAAATACAAATACTACAATAAATACAAATACATTAAAACAAAAAGTATTTATTTATGTCTGTTAATGTTTTCTTTCAACCATTTCCAAACCTTCCCTTATGGCACCAATCTGTAATGAAACTGATGTCAATTCCTTTTGTTAAAATCAAGAAATATTTGTTGCTATTTACTATATTTGTGTTTATTTGTGTATTTGAATGTTATCTGGTGACTTAGATAAACAGTTTTAAACAATTTACACAGGTGCTTAAGACTTTTGCACATGCAATATTGTATGTACCTATATGAAGTCATAAGGTGTCCCATGTATTTTACATGTATAGAAATATTTTTATTTGATAATAAAATGTCCCATATGTTTTATATGAATTCATGTATGAAAATACTTGTATGTAATTAGAATATGCCCCAGTTGTATTATGTTTATGCAATGCACACACATATATATTTCCATTCCTGGTAGATCATTCAGCTAACTGTCGAACAACAGAATGAAATGCATCAAGCAGCTGAAAGAATCCTCTAACTGTAACTGTAAAAACATGCTGTTTTTATAGGATAGGATTATAAATAGGATTTATAAAAAGCCTACCTGTGCCATTAAAGAAGGTATATGGCTAGTCCTTGAGAAGACAGATCATGGAGCATGTTCCATGCTGCTGATAAGAGGGCTTCATGGACACAGATAACACTATACTGACCTGCTCTGATTCTGCTAGTTGTTTACAGCAACGGTTACCATGGAGTTAGACTGAATAGAATATGTACTGAATACACCATGTGTGTACATGGACCAAGCAGTACCACTCTGACTTTGTAAAAGAGCAGAGAAAAACAAACTCTATATATATATATATATATATATATATATATATATATATATATATATATATATATATATATATATATATATGATCAAGGTTGAGGTTAGGCTCATAAATGCATTATGTATAGATAATTACACATACATAAAGCACCTAGATATATATAATACATGGTACATGGTATAAAAACATACTCATATGCAAACATATACATACATTTCATAGCAGTTACTGAAACATTTATAGCAGTTACTGACTTAAGTCTTAAGATTAATGACCAAATAATAAGCCTGTCATTAAAGGGGTTCATCCCTAAACGGAGCATTCCCAGAACTAGATCCTTTAAAAAGACCCTAGTAGCCCCCTTTTATCAGCACCATCTTAATTCACAGCTGAATCACCCCTATGGCTACTGTCATTCCTGTTTAACCCCTGATGATCTCCCATAATTCTTTGCTGTCAGTGTGAATGGCTGGCTGCTGCACTCTGGCTGATAGTGCCAGAGCGATTAGCCACCCTGCACAGCAAAGACAATGACAGAGAGAAACCTGGAATCTGGACTATATATTAACCAGCAAGCTTGTTGGCCATGATAAGGACTGCACAGTGACCCATTAGAGACAGTGCTGTGAGGGTGTGTATAGCATGGAGCTTTGGTTTGTGTTGGGGAACGGGAAAGGCCAGCAACTACTTAATGGTAATTACAACTGGACAATTTCTTTCTAAAAAAACGAATTAATTTACGTAGACCTTATATATTTACAAGCATTCTGTTCAAATGTATTTAAACCCATTTCATTAACTGAGCTAATAATAAGCTAAATAGGGTATTTTAAGAACTTTTTTATTTACTTTAAAGCCAAATTTATTTATATTGATTATTTAAAAAAAACAAAGTTTGTTTTATAAATGTTGTCTCGTGGTTTCATGTCACAAGCACAAAAACTTTTAATCCATGGGCAGAGCCTTTTTGAGTCACCCGTTTTACAGCAGGAAGTGAAACTGCATCTCTGTCCCTCCTAGCCACAAGGTGAGCAATTAGATCTCATTGTTTTGAAGTAAATATGTCCCAAAATCTGAAACAATTGGATTGCTAAATCATTTGTTTTAATAAAATAAATACAATTCAAGTTTGAATATTTGGTAGATAGACAGATAAAAACACCCTTTATTAAACACCCCTAACTTGTTGGACCACCGGTTGGTGGACTATTCTCCAACACTGAGGTGTTTAAAAACTCCAGCAGGACTGCTGTGTCTGATCTACTTGTACCAGCACAACACACACTAACACACCCCCACCATGTCAGTGTCACTGTAGTGCTGAGAATGATCCACCACCCAAATAATACCTGCTCTGTGGTGGTCCTGTGGGGGTCCTGACTGTTAAAGAACAGGGTGAAAGGGGCTAACAAAGTATGCAGAGAAACAGATGGACTATAGTCTGTAATACATGTATACATGTAAGATATATGTATAAAAGCTGTATAATATAATAATTACTTTATATGCCTAACCTTAAGCCTTAGAAGTTGTATTTACTGCCCATGACAACAAAACCATGTTGTACATATAAATAGTAAATGAATTACACCTCACTTTTATTTCGCTGAAACAAGAGTAGAAATTCTGTATAATTTTCTAAATATAGACATCCTAAAATAGGATTTATCTGATTGAGCAGGCACACATGAGCCAAAGGTCACCATGTCCAATGCCAAGCATCTAAAGGTGAACAAAGCTCCCCCGCATTGAGCGGTGGAGCAGTGGAACTACGGTCTCCAGAGTGATGGAGCTATCTACCTTTCACCTACAACAGCTGTTGAGGCACTTGTCAACCGCATACAGTAATTGATAGTAAACCGCTGGCAAGATGCATAAACAGTACAGCTAATATAAATTTACATATATAGGTTGGAATCACAAAGTTGTCAAAATGTGAAGTGAAACAAAGTGTCAAACTATTGAGTCCCTCAGAGGGTGAATCTGAAATGATTCCCTACTTATCCAGCAGAGCACTGTTTACAGCATGAACTAAAGGTATCCTAGGTACTGCGCTATAGTACAGTGAAAAAGAGAGGCATTCAATTGACTTTAAAAGTGTATCTCTTTTCCTCATGAATAAAATATTTTACATCAACACATTTGAATCAAGTAAATTCAGTTTAGTGTAGCACAGTGTATATGAGAGTACATGACACCTACATAAGACCTTCATCAGAAACGACAGTCCTGCATAAACACTTATAAACACTTATTCAGATATGCATGATGACGATGATGAGGATTATGACCATAATGAAGGTTGCATTTGCCAGCTTTGATATCTATGTCAGGTATTGAGTAATCTGCTGTAGCATGACTAAAACAGAGAACAATATACATTATTATACAATTTAATAAGGACATTTTAAGAGTTACAGGAACATTAAAAACAGAAATAATTCAAAGAAAAGGAGAAAACAAAAAAAATTAATCTCAACAGACCATCATGTTCACACATACCACACACACATAAAGACTCAACAGAGGCAAAAACCTAAAGAAATAAATGAACAGCCTAAAACTCTTAGAAGACAGAGAGAGAGAGCGAGAGAGAGAGAGAGAGAGAGAGAGACAGAGACAGAGACAGATAGAGAGACAGTGGAGGGGGTGAGATTACCCACAGGTGCTCGCCCCACCTAACACAGACTTGGTCAAAACAGTTATACCCTTATGCAGATAAGATGCAAATAACAACAATAAAATTTTTTATTTGTATAGAGCCTATTACAGCCAGTGTTGTCTCAAAGCAGCTTTACAGGAAAGCAGTTGTGGAAGGGTTATCAAAAGAATAAAACAAGAAAAGAATAGAAAAATAGAAAGGAGCCCATGTACCGCCAAAAGGAACTAAACTCGAGTTCAAGCCCCCCATGAGCAAGCCAGATGCGACAATCTTCAGCCAATGAAAGAACAACTGTACCACTACTCTAACAATTAAAAACTATTATAAGACAGACTTTGGCTGGTTCAGACTTAACTGTCATTGGTTAGGTTCAGTCAACAAAGGCAATGTCCCTAAGGTGCATTTTACACCTGTGTGTGTGTAGATTCTGTTCTTACCCAAGGACAAATCCCAAATATGGAAATATTGCTGAATGTCATAATCGTCAAGAAAACTGCATAAGTCTGTCTTCAGAAGAAATTTCTTCTTAAGAATGGTTGGTGAATGAGGGCCATGTTTTTTTTTACTGAAAATAAGATGTATTATGATACACTCTCTGGTGATATAACAGAGGCTATAGGTCAGTGTATGACACAGTAAAATGATGCTGATAATATGACATAGCTTCCCAGTTCAGGTTGGTTGAACTAAAATTAGCATTTTCTGTGGGCATCAGTGAGTTTCATGTAACCATTTAAAAGATTTCAAAGGGAATTCTTTAGACTTTTCAAAATTTCTGCAGAATTCATCACTGAGATATAAATAAAATCATTCAGTGTGGTTTGATGTAAAACACTGCAGAGAATTTATCCATTTGGATTGCGAAAGAAACCAGGGGTTTCATTTACTATCCATAATGACCAGTGAAGACCAACATTTTATTTGAAAACTACTGTAAAGCAATAGCCTGCTACCAAATGGCATCCAAAGCAATGCAATCCCCCTGTGCAGTCCACTCTTCGGTCAACATGGTGATGTGTAAACATGAGCACTTGTACAGACTCAATGTCTCAAACATCCGACAGCATATTCATAATCATTTCATGTAATAGTTTTCTGTGAAGGAGCTTTTACAGGCATTCTACTCTTCAGAGGTCTGGTTCCTCATCATCACAACAGTGAACTATTCTGACTGTATAAATTTCTCTAGAATGGCGAATTTCAAATCAGACCACTCCAAATCACTATGTTTACAGCTTAACCACTTATAAATAGCAGAATTTTAAAAGGTTGGTCGAACCTGATAGATCTGTGTCCAAGTCAAAGCCAAGACCATATAAATGTTTATATAGGTTAATGTTAGTAGTCCAGAGCTTATGTATGCGTGATGTAGCCTTATGAACACTGGCCTACGGTAAAATATCATTCATTTATTAGTATTTAGGCTATATCACATAATATCATATTTAGAAGAGCGTGAAATGTTTCATGTTGCAGCTCAACCAACCTTAAGAGAAAAGAAAAACTCTAAAAGGTTCTGTTTCTGTTTCCAGTGCCGTGTGATGTGATGTGTGCTCTAGCAAAGACTCCACACTAGACATGAAGGCTGATGACAGCTACTTGAGTCTGAATGCGGCGTTATTATAGGTATTATATGAAATTGCGTGTGTTATGTGAAAGGGGATTATGGATCAATAAGGTGGATGTGTGCTGTGATTACTGGCCCATGTCGATTCCTTGCCATAGCTGCTGTCAGAGCTGATTAATAAGGTGTGTGTTCTGTGTGCATGTATGTGTGTGTGCCCATGTCCTGCCTCCTTCATTCATTCCAAATCACTCACTTCAATGGCCCGTTCTGTACGTCTCAATTTGCTGCAGTGAGAAAGCTGATTTGAGGGATGTAAATGCTCCTATGGGAGAAGGGATAATCTACATAGTAGCATGATGGTGCACAAAGTGTGTGTGTTTGGGGGGTTGGGGGGTGGGGGGTGGTGGGGGGTTCTGCATGTCACACTTCACAAATCTGCGATCTCAAATGATCTATTGCCAGTTTGTAATAGTGTCAAATTTATAATACATGCAGTCTGCATTTGACTGAAATAAACTGTGGAGCCAGATTCTGTTCTTTATTACAATCACTTAGTCTTTCTGAATGTCATGATGGCACGACACCTGGAGATGCAGCTACGTGCA